>NC_088232.1:26955572-27180572 GCF_036934945.1 Oncorhynchus masou masou
AGCTTTAACTTCTTGACTGATGTCTTGAGATGTTGCTTCAATATATCCACATCATTTTACATCCTCATTATGCCTTCTATTTTGTGAAATGCACCATTCCCTCCTGCAGCAAAGCACCCCCACAACATGATGCTGACACCCTTGTGCTTCACGGTTGGGATGGTATTCTTCGGCTTGCAAGCCTCCCCCTTTTTCCTCCAAACATAACGATGGTCATTATGGCCAAACAGTTCTATTTTTTCTTCGTCAGACCAGAGGACATTTCTCCAAAAAGTATGACCTTTGTCCCCATGTGCAGTTGCAAACCATAGTCTGGCTTTTTCATGGCAGTTTCGGAGCAGTGGCTTCTTCCTTGCTGAGCGGCCTTTCAGGTGGTGTCGATATAGGACTCGTTTTACTGTGGATATAGATAATTTTGTACCGGTTTCCTCCAGCATCTTCACAAGGTCTTTTGCTGTTGTGCTGGGATTGATTTGCACTTTTCGCACCGAAGCGCGTTCATCTCTAGGAGGCAGAACGCATCTCTTTCCTGAGCGGTATGACGGCTGCGTGGTCCCATGATGTATATATTTACATACAATTGTTTGTACAGATGAACGTGGTACCTTCAGGCATTTGGAAATTGCTCCCAAGGATGAACCAGACTTGTGGAGGTCTACAATTTTTTTCTGAGGTCTTGGCTGATTTATTTAGATTTTCCCATGATGTCAAGCAAAGAGGACTGAATTGAAGGTAGGCCTTGAAATACTTCCACAGGTACACCTCCAATTGACTCAAATTATGTCAATTAGCCTATCAGAAGCTTCTAAAGCCATGACATAATTTTCTGGAGTTTTCCAAGCTGTTTAAAGGCACAGTCAACATAGTTTATGTAAACTTCTGACCCACTAGAATTGTGATACAGTGCATTATAAGTGAAAAAATCTGTCTGTAAACAATTTTTGGGAAAATGACTTGTGTCATGCAAAGTAGATGCCCTAACCGACTTGCCGATACTATTGTCTGTTAACAAGAAATGTGTGGATTGGTTGAAAAACTAGTTTTATTGATTCCAACCTAAGTGTGTGTAAACGTCTGATTTCAACTGTAACTATAGAGAACATACAAAAATGATATGTTAATACAAAATTTAAGTTTACACACTCACAGGAAAGTCATACATGATGGGTCATTAGCTTATGCACTAACTTTCACACATCTAGATGGCCGGGCGGGGTCGCTGTAGAGCCAGAGACAACAGGGGTTAAAATTTTAAAACCCAGTTCCTACATTTGAATATAAAATAGATTTTATCAAACACAACTATGCTACATTTTATCTCTGGGAATCTCAGGATGACAAATCAGAGAAAGATTACCGAATGAATGTATGAAACATGTTGCTGTGTTAAAAGTTTTTGTTGTTGTTGTGCACTCCCCTCAAACAATAGCATGGCTTTATGCCCATATAAGACATGTCTATGTCCTGGAAAATGTGCTGTTAATTAGTAGTCACATTAGCAACAACCATCCCAGTATAGTGACACCGATCCCATAGAGGAGTGGTTCCCAAACTTTTTATAGTCCCATACCCCTTCAAACATTCAACCTCCAGCTGCGTACTCTTTCTAGCATCAGGGTCAGCATACTCTCAAATGTTTTTCTGCAATGTTAGTTTGTATTGGAGAGAGTCTCAGTCTTAAATAATTTTCCACACACTCTGTGCCTATATTTAGTTTTCATGCTAGTGAGGGCTGAGAATCCACTCTCACATAGGTACATGGTTGCAAAGGGTATCAGTGTCTTAACAGCGCGATTTGCCAAGGCAGGATACTCTGAGCGCAGCCCAATCCAAAAATCTGGCAGTGGCTTCTGATTAATTCAATTTTCACAGAACCGCTTGTTGCAATTTCGATGAGACTCTCTTGTTCAGATATGGGTAAGTGGACTGGAGGCAGGGCATGAAGGGATAATGAATCCAGTTTGTGTCATCGATTTTGGGAAAGTACCTGCTTAATTGCACACCCAACTCACTCAGGTGCTTTGCTATATCACATTTGACATTGTCTGTAAGCTAAAAATCATAGCTCAATCAATGTAACACACGACCTGTGTGTTGTTCTTGTTAATACAGACAGAGAGGAGCTCCAACTTCTTAATCATAGCCTCAATTTTGTCCCGCACATTAAATATAGTTGCGGAGAGTCCCTGCAATCCTAGATTACAATCATTCAGGCGAGAAAAGACATCACTCAGATAGGCCAGTCGTGTCATCATCATGCAAGTGGTCAGACAAGTGAAAATGATGGTCAGTAAAGAAAACTTTAAGCTCGTGCCCCATGATAACCAGCGCACTTCTGTATGTTGTAAAAGCGTTACATGGTTGCTTCCCATATCATTGCATAGTGCAGAAAATACACAAGAGTTCAGGGGCCTTGCTTTAACAAAGTTAACAATTTTTGCTGTAGTGTCAAAACGACTTTCAAGGTGTCAAACATTCCCTTGGCAGCAAGAGCCTCTCAGTGGATGCCGCAGTGTACCCAAGTGGCGTCGGGAACAACTGCTTGCCCGTGCGTTACCACTCCGCTATGTCTCCTTGTCATGGCTTTTGAGCCATCAGTACAGATACCAACATGAGCAGCAGCTATGTTTGGCTACATACGGACCGTTAGTGGAATTCCCGCGAAAGAGTAACAGTTAATGTGATTGGATGTTAATTATTTGACTAGGCTACCTGTATTTGACATTGTGTTGTTATTTTGCTGAACACTAGATGGGTTCATTTTATTTTGGCAGTGAATCAAGGCTTCTCAGGCGAGGAGAGAACCTGCCGTATGAGGATATTATTTACCTGAGCTCCATAGAATGGTATTCCCTGGTTGTCTGACCCTGCAGGGACACCTGTCACCATCTGATCCTGCTAAGATATGATGAGCATAGTGTTGTGTCAGTGTGAAAAGTAGGGAATTAGCTAGGGAAATTGACAGATCAAGAACGTTACATTGCTGCTGGAAATGCATTTCTCATGAAGCTGGTTGAGAGAATGCCAAGAGTGTGCAAAGCTTTCATCAAGGCAAAGGGTGGCTACTTTGAAGAATTTGAAATATAAATTATATTTTTTATTTGTTTAACACTTTTTTGGTTACTATATGATTCCATATGTGTTATTTCATGTTTTATTCTAGAATGTAGAAAATAGTAAAACATAAAGTCAAAATCCTTTGAAGGAGTAAGTGTGTCTAAACTTTTGACTGGTAGTAAACTCATTTTTCAACCACTCCACAAATATCTTGTTTACAAACTATAGTTTTGGCAAGTCGGCATGACACAAGAAATTTTTCCAACAATTGTTTACAGACAGATTATTATTATTATTACAGACAGATTAAGTCCAAAAACGGATGTAGCAACTGCAAATTGTCCCTTTAAGTATATCAAAAGTGTGTGAGTTTGAACATGTTTCCATTAAGCCTATTGATATTTGTTTTATCAGCATGAAGCCTCCATTTCATTCCATAGGCTGAGATTCACACTATGTAACTGTTGCAAGAGCACATTTTTCACTGGCTGTCCACTGGCTTCAAAAACAATGATTGATAGGCAGCTTAAGCTTCTTGAATTAAACCATTATTTGCTTCAAATACACATTTAGATTTGTGAACAGCCATCCACAACAACCACAATCCGTAGAGGGCAAATAGCTAAATGAGAGAGCAGCAGCGTGATGTAGATATTAATGTAGCTATGTTGATATTAATAATAAATAATATCCGTATCGCCTTAGATTACACCACTGCTGTCGTCCTTACCTCCAAACATTTATTCAAGTTGGATAATCTTTAGATGCTGACAGCAGTCGCACCATTGGAAGACATAGTTTGGACTGTTGCCTACAAAAGCCTATTCCTGCTCTTTTCTCGTGATCCATCAAACACATTTGGTGTGTCATCATAGTGGTCTCTGATTTATGGTAAGACACTCTCATGTTGAACTCATTTAAACCTGTGCCTTTTTTCAATGCTGATTTGAATGTCAATGAGAAAACAGAAGTGTCAGATTTTTTTACATTCACATCCTTTCTGAATTTAAAAGTAATCCTCCAAGTAAACATCTATTTTTTCAAAACTATGCGTAATCTGATTATAATATTTTAGCTGGTAATGGATTACAGTTACAGTTTTTATGATATCGGTTACTCCCCAACCCTGCTAGTAGCTCAGCACTGGGAAAAATTTTATTTTTTATTTTGTCAAACAGCAGTACCTTGCCAGCTAGATCAGTCAACTAAAGAGTAGCCAGTCTATGCTCTGCTTGCTTTTACAACTCAGAGAAGAAGTGCAACACAGACAGCAGATGCCTCTGTTCATCTCTCCCATGCTGGTCCTATACGCCAGCCTTTCAGAAGCTTTTCCTTCACACAGCCTGTCCACACGCTCTGTGATGTCCGTGTGGTCCTATTTCCCGACCGCTCTGAGGCATTCACATGGTCCTATAGCACACCTGGGCTTTGATTTGTATCACATAGCAATGATAAATATATATATATATTTAAAAAAAATGCAATTTCAGAATGTGGGGGAGTGTAAGTTGCGCCCTTGCGCCTGGCACTGAAACATTCCAGGCATCCCCTTGATTGGCAGACAGCAGGGGGACTGGCATCCTGGACCCCACGAAACCTAGAGTAAATTGATACGTGCCCTGATAACCACACAACAATAGAACATCAGAACACAGGCACAAAAATGTCCAAGCGGGTCAGGATGCACCTCAAAATTTCTCGTCCTTGAGGAAACACACAAAGTCTCGAAAAGACCCGGAGGTCTCCTTTGTGTGTGTGGACATGACAGGGAAAGTGGCACATGGGGCTCAATCTGTGGTAAGGGGTTGTCCCTCTGGGGAACAGTAGCCTATACCAAGCTCCCAACAACCAAATGTTCCCGGTTTTCAGGGGAAATGGAAAAAGAGCCTGTGACACAGCTTCCATTTTTGGACCTTAACAAGGCGACACTCCATCTTCTCCTCCACATTTACTGGGTGCGCAGAAGAAAACCTCTCAGACAGTTTTTCTTCTCGTCAAGACCAGTCTGTAGGGGATCTAGTTTCAGACAAACCATTCAGTGACACAAGGGGGGACAGTCCGTGGGTCTTTGGAACCATGAAGTGGTATAGGGGAGACTGAGTGAGTGGACCGTCTGGAGCCCTGTCTGCGGGGCCTGGGTGTGGGTGTGTGGGTAATGTCATTGCCAGAGGGAGGGATTTGGGAGTATCTGGGGTTTGTGGAGGAGAAGCGGCCCCTCTTTATGGGGCTAATCTGTCCCGGTGCAGTGCCACCTTTCTCCCCCTGGGAGGCAGCTGGAGTCGGTACACCACCTCCCCCATCCTCTCTAAGACCTTGCAGGGACACCACAGTGACACCACAGTGACTGTCCACCTTGGGATGGTGCCCTTTCTTTCTCAGGGGGATGTAGAACCAGACCAGCTCCTCTGCCTCAAAGTGCTTCCCTTGGGTTGAAATTACTATCATTAATTCTGGATCAAGTGTCAAATATAGCTGAATTGTAGTGTACCGGCACAGACAGAACAAGGTGCAATGTTCACTGGTAGTCAAACAAAATATAGCTGGGTTTAACACAACTAGCATGAGACAGCATGGCTAGCTAACGTTAGTTGACCAATGTGTCATACATTGTCTAGCCATATTACATCCAAGGGTATCCTAAGGTTTGCTGCACAATCAATAGGAGCCATCATTAGTGACACTGGGTCATTGCAAGCAATTGATCCAGCTGTAGAACACCATTAAGTAGTTTTAACCTAAGTTATGATAGATGTAGATCAACAAAGAGAAACTGTGTATATAGGCAACTTAGTTTTTTTCTGTTGCACCATGATGAGATTATATCAGAATAAATGTATTTAAATTGTAAAGTCTTTTGTCTGTAATGTATTTTTTGTTATGTGTCAGACTAGCTGGCGCTATTGGCGTCGGCCATTGGGTATCCTAATAAACCAAATATAAAATCAAATACCATAAAATATGAAGGACCTAAGCGGTGAAAATTAGAATGCTGTGTTTAGTGAAAATGTTGTATGTAATTATATGCATCTTGAGAAAAGACAAAAGGGCTGTAAAGGCCCACTTAAAGTGGTGAAAGATATTAACTTTGTGAAAAATTTAGAACATATAGAAACCATAAACTTAAATGAAAACAAAGAGCAACCTGCAAGAACAAGTTGAGCACCCATCCCCTCTTAATAAAAAAATAAAAGACATACACCATGTGTAGAATTATAGCATCGCTTCAAAAGATCAATAAAGAGCTTCAAGAGGGCAGAAACTGAAACATGTTCTTAGTATGCAGTGTGGGTCTTTTTTTCTAGAATCTGTTCTCAGTTATTAGGAGGGTGTTGCCAATCAGATTGTGGTTATTATGGTCAGGATTGTCACATTCAAATGAAAACAGGTAATTATGTGACTGAACTATCAGACAACTACATGACTACATATTCAATGCCTCTGCCAAATAGTTTGCCGCTACACTTGAGTGTTTTATACAGATCATCTTTGAAATATAAAATAAACTATACTACCATATACAATACTAGAAAAGATGGAACTATTGGTGAAAAACATGAGCGACGTGAATTCGGTTATGAATTCAAGTGGTTTACCTTAACATGTAAAAGCAGGCCTAAAAACAGGTCATGTTAGCTGAAGTGACTACGTGTGGCCAGTATTGAGTAGATGTGGAAAGACAAAGTAAATGTCAGGAAATCTAATTTTGTCAGCTTTTAAAGATTTTGGATCACAGGTAAAATGCAGCAATTACATTAACTTGTATTACTCATCAACATAAGGGAAGGAGGTAGGGGGAGAGGGAGTTTCTTCAACCAATCCCATTTATACCCATCTATCCACTCTCTCCACCCACGCCCACATCCCTCCATACAAGTGCCATCTGTCAACATTCATTAGAAACCATTGAAGCAAATTTAAACTTTGAATTAAACCGATTTAATCAAAGAGCAGTTGAACATGAGTATGTTTAGGATGAGGGGGATAAAGTAGTTGATGTTGTCTTAGTTGGCAGCATGGGACTGATGCCAACAGCAAAACATTTCCCCTAATGTATCCTGGAGAGAGAGAGAGAGAACACGGGGCAGTTGAGGGATCATTCAAATTCTGTGAAGGGGACACAGTATTTAAACATATAGGTAACAAGTGAATAACCTTATGAGGACAACCATTCACAGGCAAACAATTTGAACCTATCTAGGGGTCATCTATAGGTGATGCCACACAACATGAGAGAGATGGAGATACACCTTGAGAGCATTATGCCCAACAGGAAGAGCAAAGAAGGGGCTTTCTTGATGTCAAAGCATTCTGATATCTTCTATCCAGTTGTCCCACAAACAGGCCTGCAAGTGCCATCAACCAGTCTACATACCATCTGAGTGAGTGAACTGTGAGGATGGAAGAGTGAGATAGTGAGAGTATTAGAGAGAGAGAGAGAGTGAGTGAGTGGAGAGAGTGAGAGTGAGAGAGTGTGAGAGTGAGTGAGAGAGAGTCAGCAATTAAGTAGTATCAGACTGGCTCCGTATCATTGATCATCAGCCCCCCAGACAGGCAGTATGTATATATTCAGAGAAGTAGGCCAATTGCCGTATCAAAAGTAGTGTTCACAGTTGAAGAGTATAGCCTTTCAGTAAGCATGAAAGGATGTTGGTGAAGTATATCCATACCAATAAAAGGCTCATTTTAACTTACACTATTGGCTGACAGAAAGTCTACACCCTCCTTGGATTTATTCCCAAAACATGGTCTTACAAGAATGGATTTAATTGTCATTTTAGTCAACAATGTACATAAAATACTCTGTCAAAGTCAGAGGTGTGGACTCGAGTCACATGACTTGGGCTTGAGCCTGACTCGAGTCACAATTTATATGACTTGAAACTTGACTTGATAGAAAATAAAATAACTTGAGACTTGACTTGGACTTGGAGCCTCAAGAAATGATACTCGACTATGACTTGAGACAGATGAATTAAAATTTTCTGAACAGGTTTTGTAATGTTTTGTCACTCATTCTGTGGTACAGAGTCTCCGTTGATTACTCTCCACACAGCCAGAGACAGTACCCGCAGCATCGACTTAAAAACAAATGTGCAACAGATTTGTTAGTGAAACGCACACTCGGCCCTCTGATTGGACCAGCAAACTGTCAATTAACACAGGTCAGGTCAGCTAGCGCAGCGGTTCTCAAAGTGAGAAAGTTTTGGGTTGCGAGTGTGAAACTGAATGTGTAAAATACATATTTTTCATATATTTGTATATGCTACATATAACCTACCATTTGCATTGTATACTGTGTATATACACTAAGTGTACAAAGCGTAAGGAACACCTGCTCTTTCCATGACATAGACAGACCAGGTGAATCCAGGTGAAAGCTATGATCCCTTATTGATGTCACCTGTTAAATCCACTTAAATCAGTGTAGATGAAGGGGAGGAGACAGGTTAACAAAGGATGTTTAATCCGTGAGACAATTGAGATGTGGATTGTGTATGTGTGCCATTCAGAGGGTGAATTCAAAAGTTAAAAAGTTTTAAGTGCCTTTGAATGGAGTACCGTAGTAGGTGCCAGGCGCACCGGTTTGTGTGTGTCAAGAACTGCAACGCTGCAGGGTTGTTCACGCGCAACAGTTTCCCGTGTGTATCAAGAATGGTCCGTCACCCAAACTACATCCAGCCAACTTGACACAACTGTGGGAAGCATTGGAGTCAACATGAGCCAGCATCGCTGTGAAACTCTTTTGATACCTTATATAATCCGTGCCCCAACAAATTGAGTCTGTTCTGAGGGCAAAAGAAGGTGCAACTCAATATTAGGAAGGTATTCTTTGCCTATTAAAATTACATTTGGTCTGGTTTCTAACATAGGCCTATGGTATTGCACTAAATTATTGTCTCAAAAACATCTCTGTTTTTCAGAACCAAAAAGTTGCACGTCTTGTTTGTTGACCACTGACCAGTCATCAGCGTTGAGCTAAACTGAGTGAGATCAATTGTGAATGGTCCTGGTGCATCAAAACGTCTCAAGGGAACCATTTTGGATTTTGGATTTCGCTTCATTCTGTTGACAGAAACAACTTGAATTGTTGCATCTCATTGTGTTGTTGTCCTCTGGTGGCTAGCTAGCTAGCTAAAATTGCCCCTTTCCTAATTAGCCATGGATGGAGATAAGGATTTGGACTTTTACTTAATTCTCCGCTAATGTTAAAAATGTTGTCCATGAAAGAAAGTTAGGCTAGTGAGCAAGTTCTTTAGCCAAGACAACAAAAAAATAAAAGTATGTACTGTATGACTGAGTCATGGATCATTTCGTCAACATGAAAGAGAGAAGGATGGCATTGGCGTTTCTTTAGAAGTAGGGTGAGTCAACATGTTTTTTTTTCTACTTGCACGAACGCATGCACACACACACACAAATCAGAACCATGGACAGCATATTTAGCTGACGAGGATTGGACTAAAGAGTTTTTGGTATCTTTTAGTTGTCACTGTATTAGGTGATTCGATGATAGAGTCACCAGGTAGCATAGGTGATTCGATTATGTTAAAATGTTAAATTTGAAATAGAGCTGGAGGCAGCTCCTGTTTTCTTTGCGATTTCGGGTAACTCTAGGTTACTGTAGATGTTTAGCAGTCCGAACATTTCGGAAGCATTAACTTGATTGACCATGCTGTAGGTCATGTAACTGTTTGTTACATGCAATATGCTTTGTGAACTTCACCGGACAGAGGTTGCTCTCCGGTTTGTGATGAAACAAATGTGTGGTTGAATTTGTCTTCTGATCGGCAAAGGCTTATATGTCACGGTCACAATACATACTGTATGACCTAACAGGTTATAGAGCAAAAAATACAATTATCACAACACATAGGTTGCAATATGGCTCTTTTTCTGGCTTGGCTTCCCCAGTGATTTTACCCACACATCGCTACTGCAGACAAGTGACATGATATTCCTAGTCGATATTGGCTGTGAACATGAATGACTTTGAGCTACAAATGCAGATGTAAAATGCAGTTTATTTCTGTATACTTTGTTTTGAAAATGCATCTCCATTTATGGCTGTAATGATAGGCTACAATTGTGTAGCAATTGTGCATGTGTCAGGGGTCACGAGCTTTGAACCATTGCTTTTTGGGGGTCACAGGTCAAAAGGTTTGAGAACCACGAAGCTAGCAAACAGATTTTCTGATTTGCTGTACAGTTATAGGATCGGTTGTAGTGCAAATGTCAAATTGTAGGGAGAGATTTCCATGAATAACTATCTAGCAAAAATGTTTTGTGCTAATATTAACTGGTTGCTTTGCAAGCTCACCAGCAATGAGGTATCAATAAAAAAATAGTAGCATAGGTCTAGCTACTGTTCATTTGGTATGCAAAAATAGCTTGAAATTTATCATTTACTGATAAACTTGCATTTGCAGGTGTAAAATGCAGTTTATTTCTTTATCTTGCGCTTTAAAAATGGCCTCATGGTGACATCGCTAAGCACTTTCCTTCCTGTCCTGCAGCTCAGTTCAGAAGGACGATTGCATCTTTGATGTGTCTGGGTGGTTTAATATCACAGCATAATTATTAACTTGACCCTTTTTTTTTCAATTTTCTCCTAAAATGACATACACAAATCTAACTGCCTGAAGCTCAGGACATGAAGCAAGGACAGGCATATTCTTGATACCATTTGAAAGGAAACACTGACGTTTGTGGAAATGTGAAAGAATGTGACATATTCGATCTGGTCAAAGACAATACAAACAAAAAAACACGTATTTTCAAAATAAATTTCATCATCTTGAAATGCAAGAGAAAGGCCATAATATAATAATATAATATCAGTTTAGGCATAATTTAGATTCTGGCCGCTAGATGGCAGCAGTGTCTGTGCAAAATGTCAGAGTGAAGTGAAGCACTGCAATACTACAGTGTTTTGTATCAAGTCTGCCCAAATGTGCCGAATTAGTAAATGCATAATTTTTTTAAGTACATAACTATTGAGAACATACAAAAAATGATATGGTAATACAAAATGTACGTTTACACATTCCCAGGAATGTGATACATGATGGATCATTAGCTTATACACTAACTTTTACACATCTAGATGGCCGGGCGCTGTGGGTGTGGAGGCAGAGACGGCATGGGTTCAAACTGTGGAACCCAGTCCCCACATTTGAATATAAAAATGGATTTTATCAAACAAAACTATGCTACATTTTATCTCTGGGATCCTCAGGATGACAAATCAGAGCAAGATTACTGAATGTAAGTACATTATTTACCTTCAGAGGTGAATGTATCAAACCAGTTGCCATGTTAAAAGTTGTTTGTTGTTGTGCACTTTCCTTAAACAATAGCATGGTATTTTGTCAATGTAATAGCTACTGTAAATTGGACAGTGAATTTAGATTAACAAGAATTTAACCTTTCTGCCCATATATGACATGTCTATATCCTGGAAAGTTTGCTGTTACTTACATGATCATTCTAGTCACATTAGCGCACGTTAGCGCACACTAGCATCAACTGTCCCGGTATAGGGACACCGGTCCCATAGAGGTTCACTACATGCTGTTCATGATGATCCTCTCAGATGCCATAACCTTCTCCTGCGGAAACATTCAGAACTCACAGACACACAAACACATCAGCACCGACTGTAGCTTGGACAGACGGACAGATGGACAAGCAAGCACATGTGCTCACATACCTGTTTACCATGATAGCTAGCTAACTTTAGCCTTTAAATAGCTCAATGCTTGGTGTCTCTTAATATAAGCACCCTGTCTTGTCTGTCAGTAAAGCGACCAACCATTTGTATTTGTACTTATTAAGGATCCCCATTAGTTGCTGCCACAGCATCAGCTACTCTTCCTGGTGTCCGTCAACATTAAGGATGTTATACAATTTAAAAAACATTAAAATACATTCATAACATATTTCACAACACACTAACTGTGTGCCCTCAGGCCCCTACGCCATTACCACATATATACAACACAAAATACATTTGTACATGTGTGTATGTTATCGTCTGTGTGTATGCATGGGTCTGTTCCTATGTTTGTGTTGCTTCACAGTCCCGGCTGTTCCATAAGGTGTAATTTTATCTGTTTTTTAAATCCTTGAAGGAAGGATTCTAGCTAGTTAGCTAACTTACTAACCTTACTTGTTGGTGGCTAACCTGTCGATGGCTAGCTAGCTGGAGTGATGTATGGTCTTGGCCACCGTGCTGCAGCTCAGTTTCATGGTCTTGGCAATCTTCTTATAGCCCAGTCCATCTTTATGTATGAGGTGCCATGTTGAACTTCCAGTGACCAGTTAGAGTGTGAGAGCCTCTAACTTGTAACACTAACGAGACCTTGTAACACTAACGAGTCACATGACACCGGGGGAGGGGGGGGGGAATGGCTAATTGGGCCCAATTTGGACATTATCACTTAGGGGTGTACTCACTTTAGTTGCCAGCGGTTTAGACTTGAATGGCTGTGTGTTGAGTTATTTTGAGGACAGCAAATGTACACTGTTATACAAGCTGTACACTCACTACTTTACATTGTAGCAAAGTGTCATTTCTTCAGTGTTGTCACATGAAAAGATATACTCAAACATTTACAAAAATGTGAGGGGTGTACTCACTTTTGTGATATACTGTATGTAGAAGGTCTCAGTGATGGTTGTAACATTTATTTTCTATTTGTATAATTGATACATTTTTCTTCAACTTGTGGGCTTGGTTATGTACTTTACACTTTGAATGTATAATTCAGCTACCGCATATGTATGTACAATTTGAAAAGTGTAATAAAAAGAATTGAAAAACATTTCTTTATCCCGCTCAACTTGGATGGTAGATGTAACCCTGAGCTGGATGTAACTCTGAGCTGGATGTAACACTAAGCTGAGCTTGATACTGGATGTAACTCTGAGCTGGATACTGAATGCTCTCTCTCAAGACATCCATGTCACTATGGCGTCCATCCGGCTCAACATCAGGCATCCTGCTCAACATCAGGCATCCTGCTCAACATCAACTCGAGGGCTCCTCTGGTGGTGTACGTCCAGGTGCTCTTTAGTGTCAGTCCACATCTTCCTCAGTGTTACAAACCCCTACTGCTTCCGCATCTGTGGTGGAAGGTGTCAGAGCTACAGCAGTGTTTGTCAGACGAGCAGACATCCCAAAAATCGTCCAACTGCCACAGTACTCGTCTGAAGGCAACCCGGTACCTGGCCAAAGTGACAATGGAATTTCCACGTCATTCCACAGTAAAAATAATAATAACACAATTCCTGAGCTTTCTTATATCGCTCAGATTTAGGACAGACACTTCAAAACCTACTTCCTTTTTTTTGATTGATTTTTTGGCGATGTGTTTTTTTCTTGTATGAATCTGTTATTCAAGGCGTTGGTATGGGCTAATAGCAGTAAGGCCGAATTCAATGTTTCATCAAATAATTTAAATCTTTTTTGGGAATACCTACAGGGGTCCTAAAATTCCATATGTTAGCTTAGTCGAAACCAGGCCCCCGGCTGTTAGAATAGGGGGTTATTAAACAGTCATTTCGCATGCAGGCTTTTTGTGGTTGGGAAAATAAGACTTGGGCTATAGAGAATTTCTTTCCACACCAATTTCTATCCAGCAGAGTTTAAAAAAAGTAAAAAAAAGTAAAATGGGCTGTCACCATAGGAGGTCTCAGTCTGCAGAGAGAGTTAGAGAAAGAGAGAGAGAGACCATGTGGCTGTGTTGATAACGACCCATACTTCACATATCAGGCCAGTGCAGACGTTAATTGTTTTATTGGAGTTAATTAGAAAATAATTACAATACTGACCCTTTGAGATAATGATTTTGCCTTTACAATGCACAAAAAATAATAAAGCATGATTTCTATTGAAGAGGCACGATGATGGATGTGTGATGATGGATGTCTGTGTGTGTGTGTGTGTGTGTGTGTGTGTGTGTGTGTGTGTGTGTGTGTGTGTGTGTGTGTGTGTGTGTGTGTGTGTGTGTGTGTGTGTGTGTGTGTGTGTGTGTGTGTGTGTGTGTGTGTGTGTGTGTGAGAGAGAGAGAGAGAAACTCCAGATAAGTCTGTCACGTCTAAGGGCTCTTTAGCTGGCTAATGAAAGGTACAATTGCTGCACTTGCAGGAGAGTTAACTGCTGGTGAATTGCACTTCTTAGCCACTTGCATCATTTGATTATGTAAAACTTGAACTTTGTAGGTTACAGTGTGTTTAGCAAGTATTCGCACCCCTTTATTCATTCAAAATGTTGTGTTACAAAGTGGGAATAAAACAAATTTAATTGTCTTTTTTTTGTCAAAACAAAATATTCTGAAAATACAACAGTGATATATTTTGAAAAGATAAGTATTCAACCCCCTGAGGCAATATATGTTAGAATCACCTTTGTAAGTGATTACAGCTGTGCGTCTTTTTCTGGGTAAGAGCTTTGACAACCTGGATTGTACAATATTTGCCGATTATTATTTTTAAAAGTTGGCTGTTGATCATTGCTAGACAGCCATTTTCATGTCTTGCTATAGATTTTCAAGCCGAATATAGTCAAAACTGTAACTAGGCTACCCAGAAACATTCAATGTCGTCTTGGTAAGCAACTACATTGTATTTTGGCCTTGTGTTTTATGTCATTGTCCTGCTGAAAGGTTAATTTTTCTCCCAGTGTCTGTTGGAAAGCAGACTGAACTAGGTTTCCCTCTAGGATTTTGCCTGTGCTTAGCTCTAGTCCTTTTCTTTTTATCCCCCCAAAATCCCCTAGTCCTTGCAGATGACAAGCATACCCATAACATGATGCAACCACCACCATGTTTGAACATATGAAGAGTGGTACTCAGTGATGTGTCGTGTTGGATTTGCCGCGAACATAATTATTTGTATTCAGAACAAAAATGTGATTTCTTGACACATTTTTGGCAATTTTACTTTAGTGTCTTATTGCAAATAGGATGCATGTTTGAGATTTTTTTTAATTGTGTACAGGTTTTATTCTTTTTACCCTGTCATTTCGGTTGGAGTAACAATGTTGTTGATCCATCCTCAGTTTTCTACTATCACAGCCATTTAAATAACAATTGGCCTCATGGTGAAATCCTGAGCGGTTTCCTTCCTCTCCGTCAACTGAGATAGGAAGGACGCCTTTATCTTTATCGTGATTGGGTGTATTGATACACCATCCAAAGTGTAATTAATAACTTCCCCATGTTCAAAGGGATATTCAATGTCAGCTTTTTTTTTACCATCTACCAATAGGTGCCCTTCTTTCTGAGGCATTGGAAAATGTCCCTGGTCTTTATTGTTGAATCTGTGCTGGAAATTCACTGCTCAACTGAGGGACATTACATATAATTGTATGTGTGGGGTACAGAGATGAGGCAGTCATTCAAAAATCATGTTAAACACCATTATTGCACACATAGTGAGTCTATGCAATTCATAATCTGACTTGTTTAGCACATTTTTACTCTGGAAGTTATTTAGGCTATTTAGGGGTTGAATACGTATTGACTCAAGACATTTCAGCTTTAATTTTTGTATTAATTTGTACAAATTTCTAAAAACATAATTCCACTTTGACATGATGGGGTATTGTGCGTAGATAAGTGACACACAATCTAAATGTAATCCATTTTAAAAGCAGGCTGTGATGAGGAAAAGGGATGCGAATAGTTTCTGAAGCCACTGTATGACTCACCATATAAAAAATCTGCGAATGCTGCTGTTCTTATAAAGTAAAGCGATCTTTCAAATACTTTTTCTGAAAAACTATGCCATATTCATCCCCTTTTTAAAGACCACCTTTTCTTCTTTTTATTTTTTTTTACCCCTTTTCTCCCCAATTTCGTGGTATCCAATTGTTAGTAATTACTATCTTGTCTCATCGCTACAAATCCCGTACGGGCTCGGGAGAGACGAAGGTCGAAAGTAATGCGTCCTCCGAAACATAACCCAACCAAGCCACACTGCTTCTTAACACAGCGCGCATCCAACCCGGAAGCCAGCCACACCAATGTGCCGGAGGAAACACCGTGCACCTGGCAACCTGGTTAGCGTGCACTGCGCCCGGCCCGCCACAGGAGTCGCTAGTGGGCAATGAGAGAATATCCCTACCGGCCAAACCCTCCCTGACCCGGACGACGCTAGGCCAATAGTGTGTCGCCCCATGGACCTCCCGGTCGTGGCCGGCTGCCACAGAGCCTGGGCACGAACACAGAGACTCTGGTGGCACAACTAGCACTGCGATGCAGTGCCCTAGACCACTGTGCCACCCGGGAGGCCTAAAGACCACCTTTCATCAGAAATCTATTACCAAATAACTATTTGTTTATTTTGTTGACTCTTTTTTAACTTCATGGTCACCATTGTTTTTCTAAAAGATGTGAAATAATAAGAGAATACAGCATTGTTTTGAACTGTCTCAATATAATAATAACGTCTCTCCCACCAGGGGCTCTGTAGCTGAGCTCTGGAGAGGGAGGAGAGCTGAGTCATTCACATAGAAATCCGAACTACTGGCCAGTCACAGCATTGAAATGTAAAACATAAGGGCTATGAATGGACAAGTTACAAGTATCAATTTTCTTTCAATGTTACCTCTGGAGAGCCCCGCGGTTGCAGGTGCAGTTGCCGTACCAGGTGGTGATACAGACCAACAGAATGCTCTCAACGTAGAAGTTTGTGAGTGTCTTAGGGTCCACCTCAAATTTCTTCAGCTGTTGGGCCTTCTTCACCACGGTGTCGGTTTGGAGGGACTATTTCAGGTCCTCAGTGATGTGCATACTGAGGAACTTGAAGCTTTTGACCCTCTCCACTGTGGCCCCATTGATGTGGATTGGGGCATGCCTACTCTGCTGCACTCCCTCAGCAGTGTAAAAAATATTTTGGAAGAAATAAATGGCATCTATTAATGTCTACATTTGTATTTGCCACATGTATTCTATTATGGAAATTATACAGACTTTTAAATGACATTATGTGAGTTAATAAACATGAAAAACAAACATATAAAAACATTTTCCTTAAATGATCAGTTTTGGAGATTACTAATGTTACTGTTCACACTACAACAACATGTAATTTTGTCATTGAAACATTTAATTGAAATACTGTAGAATTGCATTCATTCCTATGGAGAACTGCTTCTTCTGAGGAGTGCCAATATGGCCGACCAGTGGCTTCAAAGCCTCTCAATAGCATCAGTAATCCAGGGTTAATATACACCATTTGTTCAGACCCAGGGCCCTGAGCTTAGTGATGATCTTGGAGGGCACCTTAGTGTTGAAGGCTGAGCTGTAGTCGATGAACAGCATTCTCAGATAGGTATTCATCTTGCATATAGGAATAGAGAAAGCTTTTATTCTCATATCGAGGCCTTTATCCCAAAGGGATGACAAGAAGGCTAAGCATGTCTGTGTGACATTTCCTTTCACATACTCTGGCATGTAATTATTAGTTAAATGATGCTGCTGCTGTATGCTTGTCCATGGAGGTTTAATCCCATTAGATGAGAGACAACGGATAAACTGTCAAAACAAGACCGCACGCCTGCCCACACGCATGCACACACACACTCACACTCTCTCTCTCTCTCTCACACACACACACACACACACACACACACACACACACACACACACACACACACACACACACACACACACACACACACACACACACACACACACACACACACACACACACACACACACACACACACGCACCCTGAAGCGCAATGTGCAGAGATGAAAAATGGCAGCTCTGCAATTGCTGATAAACACCAGTGGGCATGGGTGGGAACATGATTATAGACACTGGTGGGCACACACACACAAACACATGCACACACACAAACACATGCACACACACAAACAGACATGTTTTTAAACATCAGTGAGCATGGGTGGGTGTGTACATGATTAATGATATTAGACATGAGACTAAACACCAGTCAGCTTCTGTATGTGAGGAGGATCTGTGTGATGAATACACAGTTTGTTGGTTGATCTCACAGACGCTTGTCTCCCTGAGGAATTTAATTTGTTTATTTTCTTTTCTGTTGAGAGAATGAAGAAGGAAGAAAACAACATAGTTAATGTAACCACTACAGGCTCTAAAATGATGAAAGCACAGTGAGATGTATTGTGTGCCTAACTTCCAAGACAGTTACTTTTGGTTGTTGAGGGAGTGAAATGAGTGCAGTGAAGGCAGAAGTACAGTACTATGACAGAGTGAGTTTACTTTTAACTTCACCAGCACTGCTTTCCCCACTTCCGAACCAGAAGGAGCTCTGTCTTGGAACGTACATAACTTCAGCTCATTTGGGCGTTTAACTTCTTTTCAGAATGTTTTGTAGTCTGCTGCTACATTTACACATCCGACTGACCGGGATCATTCTGGGATCACCGTGACAGACAGAGGAAGAGACATAATAATGGATGTGACCTTTTCAAAAATAAAGAGCTGAATTGTGTTGGGTGACATTGAGGTTTCTGGGTACAGATGACTCTGTTGGGTGCTTTGCAGTTCACAGTTCTCAATTTTTGTGATGTACAGTGAAGAGATTTGCTTAGTCAGCTGCAGGTGCCACCATGTAATGAGCACCACCCTAGCATGTTGTTTGATTATACTACATATACAGTATATCAAACAACATACATCACATATATTATTGGCCTTTGCATCTCTATGCCATGACAAAATATAAAAGGGGAATTGAACCTGTTGTGATGTACAGTATTCTTCACAGTTTGGCGTTTTTCGTCATGAATCTTGTTCTGGAGGTAGCTCTGCAGAGCGGTCACTAGCTGGTACAGCCACAAAGTCATAACACCGGATTTGACACCTAACCCTAACCTTAACCACACTGCTAACCCTAATGCCTAACCCCTAACCATAAATGAATGAGAAGATTCATGAAAATAAATGTCAACCTGCCTATTCTTCAGAGGGGAAATATCTGAATCCATGAAATCATCCCTGTTTGCCCCCCATCTTTATTTGTCAAAACAAGCATTCACACACTCACTCACACACACACAGCCCCTCATTTCTCATTCACACACAGTCAACACAGTTGGAGGAGTGTGAGGCAAAATAGATATGGAAGAACATTTTCTAAATATTAAACAGGAAAGGAAGGGAAGAGAGCGTGAGCAGTGGAGCCTCAAACCTGAACATGTCGTGGGTAGTAGACCAACACACGTTTAACAATTAAATTCTTTGCCTCCACAGACACACACACAGGCACACAACACATGACAGACACACACAAACACACAAACTTTCCAACTAAAGATTACGTCATCGGGATTGGAACACATAATTGTAACAATGTTGAAAGTCACAGTCAATTAAAGGTCCCCTATGCTGTTTAAGTGCTCTGGAAGACTGGAGTGATGGTGACCGGATACCTATCTCTAAGGAGGGTCTGTAAACCAAACCACCCAACCACAAATCTTCACGCCTCCCTCTCTCTGTGTGTGTGTGTGTGCATGTATGTGTATATGTGTGTTTGTGTGTGAGTGTGTGACCGCAATATCCACCACGACATAACCCTCCTGGGTGTAGCAGGGGAGAGTAATTTATACAAAGGCCTTTATGTCAGCCTAATAAATTAATTAAAGTTTTTACGATAAGCACATTTTAATGAGTCACAAAAATGATAATGGTCGATAGTGGCACACGGTCTCTCACTCTAGTATTTAAATGCCAGTCTTGTTTATGCCTGCTCATCACTGTGACTCACTCATCCACACACACCAAACAATTGCACCGTGTGCCCTTCATGGATAAGGCTACACCTAGCTTCTCTAGTGTCAGCAGGAAGTAACATATGGTTACATCTTTAAAGGCCCAGTGCAGTCAATAATTGGATTTTTACTGTGTGTTTTATATATATACAGTACCAGTGTGTGTTATTTCATAGTTTTGATGTCTTCATGATTATTCTACAATGCAGAACATAGTAAAAATAAAGACAAACCTTTGACTGGTACTGTATTTATACAGTTGAAGTCGGAAGTCTACAAACACTTAGGTTGGAGTCATTAAAACTTGTTTTTCAACAACTCCACAAATGTCTTGTTTACAAACTATAGTTTTGGCAAGTTTTGGCAAGTCTACTGTGTGCATGACAGAAGTCATTTTTTCCAACAATTGTTCACAGACAAATTATTTCACTTATTATTCACTGTATCACAATTCCAGTGGGTCAGAAGTTTAAATACAATAAGTTGACTGTGCCTTTAAACAGCTTGGAAAATTCCAGAAAATGTCATGGTTTTAGAAGCTTCTGATAGGCTAATTGACATCATTTGAGTCAATTGGAGGTGTACCTGTGGATGTATTTCAAGGCCTACCTTCAAACTCAGTGCCTATTTGCTTGACATCATGGGAAATTCAAAATAAATCAGCCAAGACCTCAGAAAAAAAATTGTAGACCTCCACAAGTTTGGTTCATCCTTGGGAGCAATTTCCAAATGCCTGAAGGTACCACGTTCATCTGTACAAACAATAGTACGCTAGTATAAACACCATGGGACCACTCAGGAGGGAGAAATGTTCTGTCTCCTAGAGATGAACATACTTTGGTGCGAAAAGTGCAAATCATTCCCAGAACATCAGCAAAGGACCTTGTGAAGATGCTGGAGGAAACATGTACAAAGTATCTATATCCACAGTAATACGAGTCCGATATCAACATAACCTGAAAGGCCGCTCAGCAAGGAAGAAGCCACTGCTCCAAAACTGCCATAAAAACAGCCAGACTATGGTTTGCAACTGTACATGGGGACAAAGATCATACTTTCCTCTGGTCTGATGAAACAAAAACAAAACTGTTTAGCCATAATGACCATCGTTATGTTTGGAGGAAAAGGGGGAGGCTTGCAAGCCGAAGAACATCATCCCAACCGTGAAGCACAGGGGTGGCAGCATCATGTTGTGAGAGTGCTTTGATGCAGGAGGGACTGGTGCACTTCACAAAATAGTTGGCATCATGAGGATGGAAAATTATGTGGATATATTGAAGCAACATCTAAAGACATCAGTCAGGAATTTAAATCTTGGTCACAAATGGGTCTTCCAAATGGATAATGACCCCAAGCATACTTCTAAAGTTGTGGCAAAATGGCTTAAGGACAACAAAGTCAAGGTATTGGAGTGGCCATCACAAAGCAAAGCCATGATTTCAATCCCATAGACAATTTGTGGGCCGAACTGAAAAAGCATGTGCGTGCAAGGAGGCCTACAAACCTGAGTCTGTTACACCAGCTCTGTCAGGAGGAATGGGCCAAAATTCACCCAACTTATTGTGGTAAGCTTGTGGAAGGCTACCCGAAACGTTTGACCCAGGTTCAACAATCTAAAGGCAATGCTACCAAATACTAATTGAGTGTAAGGAAACTTCTGACCCGCTGGGAATGTGATCAAATCAATAAAATCTGAAATAATTCATTCTCTCTACGATTTCACATTCTTAAAATAAAGTTGTGATCCTAACTGACCTAAGACAGGGAATTTTTACTAGGATTAAATGTTAGAAATTGTGAAAAACTGAGTTGAAATGTATTTGGCTAAGATGTATGTAAACTTCTAACTTCAACTGTATACACTGAGTGTACAAACATTATGAACACCTGACTTAGCTTTCACCTGGATTCACCTGGTCAGTCTATCAACCCTTATTGATGCCACTTGTTAAATCCACTTCAAATCAGTGTAGATGAAGGGGAGGAGACAGGCTAAAGAAGGATTTTTAAGCCTTTAGACAATTGAAACATGGCTGCAACTCAATATTAGGATGTTGTTCTTAATGTTTTGTAACACCAGGTACACACTATCAGGTTGGAATAATACTGTGAAAATGTGATAATGCATTTTTAGTGTAAGAGCTGTTTGAAAATACTTTCTGAAACTTCAGCCAGTTTACCCTTACCCACTCAGAACATTCCCAGACAGTCCTATCAAAATTGTTGTTTGGGAAATTGCTCTTTCGCCAAAAAGCTATTTTTGTTTCTTTTTGACTGTTACTCAGACATGATTTGATATTGAGTTAAAAACAGCTGCATTGGACATTTAATAACCAAAGTTGAAGACGTACTTTTTTGCATATATATTCAACCCTTAATAAATAAATAGCACATATGGCATAAAACATCATAGGTGTGTTTTAAAATGTTGATTAAAATAAAACATTTGATTACCAACAAATAAGCTCACTCCACAGCTAGCGTTAAATGTTGAAGATGGAGCCATCCAATTGGTACCTTTTGTTTGACTCAACCCGTTAGAATGTTGTCAAGGAGGGCGGTCACGTGTGTTAGCAAAACAAAGGTCAGAGTTCGAGCCAGGTATGAGCCGAATCGTGTGGAAGTGGTACTGGCTAAGTAAGCAACATGACGTCTGTAACACATACAGGGTACTAAATTAAAACGCTCTGTAAAAATAAACATGAGAACAATATTTGCAAAATTGTTCACTTTAAAAAATAAAAAAAATGAATTCTATGTGAATCTGAATATTCATTATGAAGGAGATATGGTCCACTTCCTGTTGGGGCCATAAAGGACATGTTATGACCAGTAATCAAACTCCATACTACTTTGTCCCACCATGTTGGCTATGGTATGTATGTATGTATGTATGTATGTATGTTGGCTACAGTCTCCCATGCATACACCATGCAATCATCCCAACATTACATTACAGTACGTAAACCCATAGGATGTACTTTGACATATAGCTTAAGGTTCCAAGCATGTGAGCATTGAGTCTGAGGTCCTATTAAATATAAACAGTAATGCTTTTAATAGGGCTGGATGGCCGGGATGGTGAGTGGAGTGGCTGCTCCATCCTTCATATCGCATATGCTTGACTGCATATCAACACTCACCCCAGGACAGTATTTGCAGTCTAATCTCTGCTTTAGGGCCATCACAATCCTCTCTTCTCCTCTGTCAGAGCAGGGGAGATGTTCCTGAGCCTGTGGATTATACAGTATGGGCATGATATAAATGCCCCACTTGTCTGTCGCCTGGATTGGTCAGGAGAATTCTTTGAGAATGCCATATCCCTCTGATGGTATTCAAATCAAATCAAACTTTATTTGTCACACGCGCCAAATACAACAACTGTCGACCTTACCGTGAAATACTTACTTACAAGCCCTTAACCAACAGTGCAGTTCAATATATTTCACACAATTAAATAACAATAAAGAGGATATATACTACTAACATTGTCAGTTTTTTAACAGACGTTGTTGTAGAAATGTGTTGCAGCAAGAGTTTTAACTTCCCAGCCTCATCATGGGGCCAAGGGCAGCCATCATTGTGAAAATATTTAACATTCAGACGATCTAGAGTTTGTCCCCCTGGGATCTACTTCTTGTTACTTAAAGCCTTCATTAAAACTTTCTTTGAGGTTGACTGAACTTGAGTGACTCTGTTTGGTCTCATAAATATTCCTGTGTGTGTGTGTGTGTGTGTGTGTGTGTGTGTGTGTGTGTGTGTGTGTGTGTGTGTGTGTGTGTGTGTGTGTGTGTGTGTGTGTGTGTGTGTGTGTGTGTGCGTGCGCTTGTGTGTGTGTGCTTGTGAGTGTGTGCTTGTGTGGTG
The DNA here is from genome assembly GCF_036934945.1 of Oncorhynchus masou masou. Lineage (NCBI taxonomy): Eukaryota > Metazoa > Chordata > Actinopteri > Salmoniformes > Salmonidae > Oncorhynchus > Oncorhynchus masou. The sequence continues at coordinate 26,979,260 of NC_088232.1, forward strand.
GCAGGCCAGGCCGGTTGGCCTGTCAGAAGGCAGCTGGCCCAGGAAAATTACACCCCAGCTCTAAGCCTGCATGGAATGGCCAGCAGGAGCCAGGAGGACAGTGTAATGGGGTATGGCAAACACTGCGCTGGGGACTTTGCAGCAGGAGGGGGGGTTGGCCGCTGATCCACTGATCCATGTTTGCTGTGATCTCATAAAAGATGGCTGTATTATTCTCTGCACATCTGTGGGGATGGGTGCTTGGCTTTTAGTTTTTTTCTTTTGGACAGAAGCAAATGCTTCCCACCAGGTAATTCCTCCATCTCCATCTCCAATCCCACAACCCCCCCCCCACTCCCCAGAAACAGAATACGTCCACAAAAACAGAACATGCACCCTCCCTCCATGTTCAGTTCAGATGTGAACTTCTGAGGGAGGCCGAATTATGTGATTTAACTTTTTGACAAGCTGAGTTCATGGGGAGGGTAGCATACATTTCTGTGACAGATTAGAGGACACTTACTGAGGAATACAACGGGTATGGGCATCCAGCACCCAAGGATAGAAAACGTCCAACTCTCTGAACTGACTCTGTGTGTGTGTGCACATGTGCGTGTGTGTGTGTGTGTGTGTGCGTGTGTGTGTGTGTGTGTGTGTGTGCATGCATGTGTTCGTGCTTGTGATGTTAATCACTTGATTTTACACTTTTAATGTCTGAGCACACAGCTTTCCATTTATCTATTGTAGGTAATACATAGTATAAGGAATTTAGCAACGGTTGCTTCATTCCACAATATTTTTTGGAGCATATTCAGGGAAGTCAAACATCTTAGTACTTTGTCAAACTATCTAGTTTTATATCATCTCTATGACATTTAAAGGGGGGGGGGGGTCATATCAACCTCATTTCACCCCATTACTCTACACAGTAGGCCTATGGGATGAGAAAGTAGATCACGTGGTGGCTCAACTCAACTGGGACTAGTTGTAGGGATGCTACACAATCCTAAATAATTTAGGAACCCTGATCCAACTCTGTAGGATCACACTTAATTTCACCACCATCTGTCTAAACTGGAACAGACTTTAGCAGCAGCAGGGGGAATACTCAGTGACATCATAACCGTGTCACTTTACGCACTGAGGCAGCCTCGGTCCTGTTTGACTGATTCCATGATACCGCGACGGAGATGGATGGAGGGAGGGAGGGAGTATGTTCATGTCTACATTACCAAGGATCCTCCTCCCCTCCTCCAAAAACAGCAGGGGCTATAACTTTCCTTTATCCATTTTTTTTTAAATACATTGGGTCTGAAATACACACATCTATCAGAATGTTATTTATAAATATAAACACTTTTTGTTTTTTAAACGGTTACCCAGCTAAAATGTTCATCGTCAAATGTATATTTTAGCCATGGCTGGTGGCTCACATTACCAAAATACACCACAAATACACATACAAATGTGAATGAGTGGGGGACTCAGTTAAAGCAGCGGAGATAGTAAAACTCAAGTGTGGTGGTATATATAGGCTTTAGTCTCTCCTTTGGCGCAGTGCACTGTTCAGAGCAGATTAAAGTCAGGCTGAGGGTTGTAGACAGTAAACTGCTCAGCCTCCACTCCCTGGGCCGATGGAAGGAAAGGAAAGGAGAGACGAAGGAGAGGAGAGCAGAGCTCGTTAAAAGAGAAAGACATAATGGGCCTCGCTTGCAGAAAGTTCTGTTTCATGTTCCTTCACAAAGCACAAGTCCCCCAGCACCTTTTGATGTTCATCTACATCACTTTAATACTTCGCTCATCTGAAGATACCACTCATCTCATGTACTAAGGTCTTGCATTAACCTGACCACTCCTCTGAAAATTGGTACAAATCATGCTATCTAACATCTTTCCAAGTCATCAGAATCTATTTAGTTTATTAATACTAACGTTACTTTCAGTTGGTGTGTGAAGTAAATACCTATTATCAGGGATCAAGGTAAGACCCAGATGCAGACTGTCGAAGTAACACTGTTTATTGTAGCAACAGGGGCAGGCAAAGACAGGTCAAGGCAGGCAGGGGTCGAAAATCCAGGGTAAGGCAAAGGTACAGGACGGCAGGCGGACTCAGGGTCAGAGACAGGCAGGGTTCAGTAATCCAGAGGTGGAACAAAGGTACAGGATGGCAGGCGGACTCAGGGTCAGAGGCAGGCAGGGTTCAGTAATCCAGAGGTGGAACAAAGGTACAGGATGGCAGACAGGCTCAGGGTCAGGCAGAGAGGTCAGGCAGGCGGACTCAGGGTCAGAGACAGGCAGGGTTCAGTAATCCAGAGGCGGAACAAAGGTACAGGGTGGCAGGCGGACTCAGGGTCAGAGACAGGCAGGGTTCAGTAATCCAGAGGTGGAACAAAGGTACAGGATGGCAGGCGGACTCAGGGTCAGAGGCAGGCAGGGTTCAGTAATCCAGAGGTGGAACAAAGGTACAGGATGGCAGACAGGCTCAGGGTCAGGCAGAGAGGTCAGGCAGGCGAGTACAGGGTCAGAGACCGGCAGGGTTCAGTAATCCAGAGGTGGAACAAAGGTACAGGATGGCAGGCGGACTCAGCGTCAGAGACAGGCAGGGTTCAGTAATCCAGAGGTGGAACAAAGGTACAGGATGGCAGGCGGACTCAGGGTCAGAGGCAGGCAGGGTTCAGTAATCCAGAGGTGGAACAAAGGTACAGGATGGCAGACAGGCTCAGGGTCAGGCAGAGAGGTCAGGCAGGCGAGTACAGGGTCAGAGACCGGCAGGGTTCAGTAATCCAGAGGTGGAACAAAGGTACAGGATGGCAGGCGGACTCAGCGTCAGAGACAGGCAGGGTTCAGTAATCCAGAGGTGGAACAAAGGTACAGGATGGCAGGCGGACTCAGGGTCAGAGGCAGGCAGGGTTCAGTAATCCAGAGGTGGAACAAAGGTACAGGATGGCAGACAGGCTCAGGGTCAGGCAGAGAGGTCAGGCAGGCGAGTACAGGGTCAGGAGGGGCAAAGGTCAAACCCGGGAGGTCTAGTAAAGAGAGGCTGGGAAACAATAGGAGCTGACAGGATGCTGGTAAGCTTGAACGAACAAGACGAACTGGCAACAAACAGACAGAGAACACAGGTATAAATACACATGGGATAATTGGGATGATTGGCGACACTTGGAGGGGGGTGGAGACAAGCACAAGGACAGGTGAAACAGATCAGGTCTATGCTATGCCTGTTAAATAGATAATGTTAACTTTTTTCATTTTGATCCAATGCATTATCAGCTTTCATGTAGTTAATCATCAAGTCAAGAGCAAATGCTCTTCAACATGTAAAAGAAAAATATAAAACTTCAAAGCAGAAATTAATCTCGAGAGGTGATCTATTTGAGGAGCCATGGAAAAAGTCCTGCAGGAACAAATTAGAATTAAAATAATGTAAGGACATAAAGCCACTATGAGACTTCAAAGTAAAAGCTATAAACAGTAATCACCCGTTTTTCAGACAGAGTTTGTGGGAGACACTAGACATGATTATTGGGGCGGCAGGGTAGCCTAGTGGTTAGAGCGTTGGACTAGTAACCGGAAGGTTGTGAGTTCAAACCCCCAAGCTGACAAGGTACAAATCTGTCGTTCTGCCCCTGAACAGGCAGTTAACCCACTGTTCCCAGGCCGTCATTGAAAATAAGAATGTGTTCTTAACTGACTTGCCTGGTTAAATAAAGGTAAAAAAAATGTGTGTGTGTTCTAAATGAAAGCCAATAGAAATGAAAATGCCAGTCTATAGCCCAGCTATTTGGTCTGAAGGATGAGTCTCCAAAGTGTTCCAGTATTCACTAACTGCTTGGTGGTGAACATTCGTTCTCCATTTTGCAGAGATACTAGTTCAATTATTTAGTCATGGGCTCATCATGGTTTTACAAAAGATGATGTGGGTGCACTGAATAGGGTTTGCTCACTGACTCACACATGTTCTTTGAAACCCTGCCCTCCTATCGAAAACGGGGACAAAGATGAAGAGAAAACTATGAATATTATATCTCATTCAGGAAGGATTTGGTATTGGTCATGTAGGTCGGTATATCAGCAGATGGAACTGAGAGGTGAGCCGAATGACATATAGTTCTACAAGCTAATTCCCAGCAGGCCAAACTGTTTGAAATTATGTCATTACAACCTGGTTAGAATATAGTTGTAATGATGTCATTTTAACCAACATTCCCCACTGGGTTATGGGAGAAAGATAATTAAAAATCCTTATCAAAAAGTTACTCATTTGGGGGATCATCCAAAAATTAAACCACCTTGTTATTGAAATAAATAATTAGTAATATTATCAACATAGTTAATGGCGGTAGATTATTGACCAGCTCGTTCAGAAGATGTATTCCTATTTATAAACAATCTCAGTTCTATGTGGATGTGAAATTATCATATCATTTCTTTGGAGATTCTGCATCTCTCCTTGGTCAGCCAGGCGTATTGTTTTTGCAGGAAAACCAAAGGAGATGCAGATGTTGTAGTTAGTTACATTATATAATGACCCTGAAGCACCCTTCTCATTATTCAACCTCTTTCTTTACTCAGATTGGTCTCACCTGTATGTACGTGAAGAATCTAAATTACTTTCAAGTGTTTTACTTTGAGCTAAACACACCGTAGGCTTATTGAAAACACTTACTCTGTGTTTTCTCTGTACGTATGAAAAAGATATTCCTGGCTACTGCACCCAAATTCACCCAAAGTCATTTATATATCTTAAGAGGTTAATAAGAGAGCATGTCTTATTGAGCATGTTCTATTAAAAACACACACCATACTTCACTGTGAAGAACAAGTGCACCCAGCATATAGAAAGAGTAGGGTGGGAAAGGAGATGAGAATAGAAGAGAAGTGCAGAAGTATAAAACGTAATGGATTAGATGTGATGTCTTGGATGTGTTCACTGATGGCCAACATGGAAAGGTCTGCTTTACAGTTAATACAGCCCACTTGATGCCACTGGGCCTGAAGTAATGTCCTTGTCACTCCTATTATTTCCCTCTATGCCACTGACGTATCTTTAATGGTCTCGTCTAACGTTCGTTCGTCACCCTGACCAATATTTTCACAGACTGCACGGCCACGGCGCGATTATGTTTTATTGTTAAAGGAAACACGAAGGGAGAAAAAAAGCAATTTCATGCACCAGAAGACTTGATGTATAAACAAAATGGATCTCGATATCCTCATGAAAGTCATAAAGCCTTCATAAGATGCTCTGCTCAACTTAATTCTTCAGGGGCAATATATAGGAAATGTATAGACGGCTACGGAGCGCTGGCCTTTGTTAAATGCAGGGATTCTGAAAGCCAGCACTTTCAAAACATTAATGGGAAAATACAACTTTCAAATGGCAAGTCGCACAAAAAAGTGCTCTTGTATCATATTGCAAATGTCATCACCTAGTGTGAGCCTTGATACGTTTAATTGATATTACATACACTACCCTAGGGAATTAAATTCCTTGCCTCATTTGCGCCTGCCCTCATAACCTTCTCTTTTTGGTAAATAATCTACTGAAACTATGTACCAAATTCATTATTACCCTTTTTTTTGCATATACTTCGCTAAGTATGTGCGGTGCACTTTCTGTGGAGGGAAAATCTCTGTTTTAGTGCTGTTCTGGCCCATTGCTCACATGCAACTATTTAGCATTTTCCATTTGATGAACAGAAGATCATGAAAACAGGGCCCAAGGAATTTACATATGGATGCAGTAGCTGTAAATATAGCTGGTCAATGTGATATACTATATATATGCAACGCACATGCGTTGCCAAAGGGTTGTGGAGCTGTGGAGTATGAGCTACTTGTATATGATTAATGCCTCGCAGCACAATCTAACATCCCCTTCAGTTTGAATCAGCCCCATGTGGTTCGACATGTGTCAACTGCAGCAGTGTTGACAGATCAGACTGCTAGGCCTACATTATTGAGCACTCCAAATCTACATAAGATTAATCATTTACAAAATAGACATTTTTGGTCAAAATGGCATGAGTTCTCGTTCAATCAAATACATGAATAACCATGGGAAGATAGAACCCTCCTCGAATAAGAGTTATATTTTACCCACCAATGACACCATAGTCCAATGAATGATCCAATCTGCTTTCTCTGATTTCAGAAGTGACTGCTTCTGAATTAACATGCGACACGAAGGGTTGAGTAAAATGTGGTGGGATTAAAAAATATTTAAAAAAATAGGTGTTTATAAGGTTCCCCATTAGCTTTTGTGGAAGCAGCAGCTACTCTTCCTTGGGTCCACCAAAAAAAACACAAAACATGACAAGTAACAAAACACTGATACACTGACAGACAAGGACCATCACACACATTTTAAGTACAACGGTATACAGAAAAATACAACAAAAAAAGAAAACAAACAATACACCACCCAACACATTTCTGTGTTAGAGTGTGCCTGTGTGGGCGTGTGTTTGTGTGTATCCCCTCACAGTCATCTCCGTTCCGTTTTTTGAAGGTTCCGTGTGATCACGGCTCTGTTTAATACTGTGCTTTGCCGTTTTGGAGTTGAGGACTGTGAAGAGACCCCTGGTGGCATGTCCTGTGGGGTATGGAGTGTATGCCGGTTGCATGGGCACATTGGCACATTAATAAACCAGATAATTATCATACCGGCAAGGTTGTGCTATTAGAGCCATTTGAACTAGTGCAATAATTAAAGAAGCCTAATTATATAGCAATCACATCACAGTGAATATGTATTGTGCCCACTCACCTCGTCTGACTGTGAGAGCACTCACACACAATGGTGCCCCTTACATGTGACCACTGATTACAGGATAATGTCCACTTTCAGATATGTCCTATGATTAGCATTAGCCCCATACATGAGATAACAAACCAGACCACAGAGCAATGTTTCATTCTCATATCTATAAATGATAAATACATGTTTTGTATTTTATCCATGGACATTCACAAAGCCCTTTTCTGTGGTTACATTGACATGAATTTGATTTACATACTTCCGAGTGTCCAGTCAAAGGACAATACCAGCTTGATGGTTGCTAGTCTAATGTGTGTTGTCAGGTCAGCTTAATTTTTACATCTATAAATGAGCATTACATGTTTTGTATTTTGTTCATGAATATATTTTGTCCAGGAATACAATGCCATTTTAATGCCCTTTTCTGTACCTACTTTTACAGCAAAATACTAGCTTAATCAAATAAAAATGTATTTGTCCATGCACCGAAATGCTGACTTACAAAGCCCTTAACCAACAATGAAGTTTTAAGTAAAATACCTAAAAAAATTAAGAAATAAAAATGAGAAATAATTAAAGAGCAGCAGTAAAATAACAATAGTGAGGCTATATACAGGGGGTACCGGTACAGAGTCAATGCAAATAGTCTGTGGTAGCCATTTGATTAGATGTTCAGGAGTCTTATGGCTTGGGGGTAAGAAGCTGTTTAGAAGCCTATTGGACCTAGACTTGGCGCTCCAGTACCACTTGCATTGAGGTAGCTGAGAGAACAGTCTATGACATGTTTGGCTGTAGTCCTAGACAATTTTTAGGGCCTTCCTCTGACACCGCCTGGTATAGAGGTCCTGGATGGAAGGAAGCTTGGCCCCAGTGATGTACTGGGCCGTACGCACTACCCTCTGTAGTGCCTTGCGGTCGGAGGCCGAGCAGTTGCCATACCAGGCAGTGATGCAACCTATCAGGATGCACTCGATGGTGCAGCTGTAGAACCTTTTGAGGATCTAAGGACCCATTCCAAATCTTTTCAGTCTCCCGAGAGGAATAGGTTTTGTCATACCCTCTTCACGACTGTCTTGGTATGCTTGGACCATGTTAGTTTGTTGGGGATGTGGATGCCCAAGAACTTGAAGATCTCAACCTGCTCCACCACAGCCCCGTCGATGAGAATGTGTGTGCAATCTCGGTCCTCCTTTTCCTGTAGTCCACAATCATCTCCTTTGTCTTGATCACGTTGAGGGATAGGTTATTGTCCTTGCACCACATGGTCAGGTCTCTGACCTCTTCCCTATAGGCTGTCTCGTTGATGTCAGTGATCAGGCCTACCACTGTTGTGTCATCAACAAACTTAATGATGGTGTTTGAATTCGTGCCTGGCCGTGCAGTCAGGAGTGAACAGGAAGTACAGGAGGGGACTGAGCACGCACCCCTGAGGAGCAGCGTGGCGAATGTGTTGTTACCTACCCTTACCACTTGGGGGCGACCCGTCAGGAAGTGTGCAACCAGAGTGAAAAAAACTCATTATACCATTTCTATTCGCCACATGAAGTTGTTCAGTTTATGTCTCAGTTGTTGAATCTTGTTATTTTCATCCAAATATTTACAGATGTTAAGTTTGCTGAAAATAAACACAGGACGTTTATTTTTTATTTTTTAAATTTGTGTGTTTATAAGGGTTAGGGTTAACCCTAACCCTTTTCTCCTCAATTTTGTGGAATCCAATTGTTTATAGTTACTATCTCGTCTCATCGCTACAACTCCCGTACGGGCTCGGGAGAGACGAAGGTCGAAAGCCATGCGTCCTCCGAAACACAACCCGTAACACAAGAAGCCGCACTGCTTCTTAACACAGCGCGCATCCAACCCGGAAGCCAGCTGCACCAATGTGTCGGAGGAAACACCTGGTTAGCATGCACTGCACCCGGCACAGGAGACGCTTGTGCGCGTTGAGACATGGATATCCCCACCGGCCAAACCCTAACCCGGACGACGCTAGGCCAATTGTGCATTGCCTGGGCGCAAACCCAGCCTGGGCACGAACCCAGAGTCTCTGGTGGCACAGCAGCACCAATGCGATGCAGTGCCCTAAAACACTGCGCCACCCGGGAGATACAATGTGGGCACAATCAGAATCAGATTCTTCAGTGGTACTGTGAGAACTTGCTGCAGACAAAGGACTTATGTTAGCCCCAGGTTTGAACTTGGCTTCTGTGAGGAGGGAGGCATCAGACTGGGATTTTGAAAGTAGAGAGCAGCCTTTGGGCCCCAGTCTGTTTGAGAACACATGTCAGACTACACGTCAGTAAGAGTTCCACAGGCAATGTCTACTCTCATTTAAGTCTCTTCCTGACAGACGGCTGAGGAACATCATGCCAAAGAATGATCGCATGTCACATGGGATGGTTGATGTTGAGGGAATCTGTCCATCTCGTTCTCTCTCACTCTCCCTTTCTCACACATTCATATACCCCCCCCCCACACACACACACACTCACACACAAACTTAACTAACGTGTTACAGTACAGTGAACAATATCACCTCAATATCATCTGATTATATTTGGGTGAAATAGCACCGTTCATGGACCACACTTTATAGCTTTAGCACTGGAGTGTAAGAATGACAAAGAGGTGAGTGATGGTGCAGTTACTCAGACAAACCTGTGCTTTATGATCACTATACACACACTTAACCTGCAACACAACAAACATTTTTAGCCAAGCTAAGAGTAAGTTATTTTCAATTTCCTCAAGACTCTTTCCAACTGCATTGGTCAGCTGCGGCATCAGAGTCATTAATTAACACATTGGATGTGTCCCAAATGACACCCTATTCCCTAAATAGAGCACTACTTTTGAGCAGAGCCCTGTGGGCACTCTACGGAATAGGGTGTCTTTAGGGCCGGCACCATTGAGTCAGGGAGTAACTGGTGGAGGGAAACTCACTGACCATTCGACCATGCTACTGGACTGGTATGTATTGATCTCAGCAGGTAATAAGAAGAGCCAATTGGAAATAACGATTCCTTCTGTACAGATGAGCAGATATTGCTGGGAGAATAATCTGTGAGATTGGATTATTTTTTGAAACACAGACTGGAGGATCTATAACGATAGGGCCATTAGTGACATCTTCTATTACTCATTATCTTGGACTATCATCTGTTTATCTGTTCCTCGGGGCTCAAGGGCCAGAAAACATTCTGAAGTCAGTCTTCTAGTCTGCCGAGGTGTAATGAGGTCTCCACACACACACACACACACACACACACACACACACACACACACACACACACACACACACACACACACACACACACACACACACACACACACACACACACACACACACACACACACACACACACTGTGTTATTATGAGCTCCCTGACGGGCTCTCTCTCCGGCATTACTGTTGAGCCACCGGAGCATCCCTCATAACAGGGCTACTACATGAGAGCTGAGATGAACAAAAATAAATCCCCTTAGTAAACATCCGTTATTAATTGACTTCAAGCTTCTACATGACTGTTGCTGTAGTGTAAGGTCATCTCTTAAAATATTTGAGCATACACATTTCTGTGTGAGCAACAAGTTCTCACAGTACCACTGAAGAATCTGGCATTTGTCTATAAATGTCAAATTTCGAAGTTAAATTAAGTTTAGGCTTTCATTCTGAATTAAGGTTTAATACAAGTCTAAGCTGTGAATGGGGTGGGGGTCTCAACACACACACTCACCCACACACACTGTGGCATTATGATCTCTTTGAGGGGCTCTCTCCTCTGTTACTGTTGATCCACGGGACATCGGCGAATGTGGTGGATCGAGACACATCCAAAGCAAAAAACAGATAGCGTAAACTGATGGATTTGGATGGGGATTTTATGTTACTTAGATTAACGCACTGGTGCATCAGTTGACTCTAGGGGGTTATGGTTTGGGTTAAAACAAAGCAACTGCACTGTTAAGTTTAGGCATTAATTCTAGCACTAGGATTGAACACACAACCCTCGGTGCCAGAGCTCGCTGCTTGATGGTAATAGTGCTCACCGTTGCCCGTAGGGGCCGGTTTTGAAGTAATCTTCCGATGTCCTGCTTACCTGAACAGACGTCAAATTTTGCAGTGGACCTTGAGCGACCTGGCTGGAGTGTCTGTGTTTTGTACGTGGTGTCCATATGCAGCAGTCTCACTGTTCTGTATTCACACTGCTTCCAAGTGGTGCGGATTTGGCAAAGCCACAGCTCCCTGTGTATGGTGTGTGTGTCTGAGAGTGTGGACCATTAACATTACAGAGTGAGAGGGAGAAAACAACGGGAAAAGACCAAACAAGACCCCTCACTGGTTCAGCAAGGATTGGACAATATCACGTACCCCTAGGCTCGCTTTTTACTGCATCAAGCACAGTAATGTTGACTGGCTGGCATTGCAGCAGGAGATGTCAATTATGACATGTTTTTGTGCTTCCAACAAAAAAGAATGTGAAGTTCAAATGAAAACCTTGGGGTTGTTCGGTTTCCAAATATCATGGGCCATTGCCTTTACAGGGCTAGCTGAAAATCTTTTGTGTTCAAGTGAGTGATGGGGGAAAAAAAGCATCTTAGGAAGGAGTTATTCCTTTGTTGACTGCTGTCAAACTCAATTTGACAAAAGAACAGCACTAAGAGAGCATTAAGAGCCTAGCAACTAAATGTACTGGCGCTGACACTCAGCGTTTTCTGTCCTCAAAATACATCCTTGAATTGTTTTCTGGTACTATAACTACCTCCGTGATAAGGTCTGGTTAGACCTAGAACACAATGAATGACAATTAAATGAGGAATGGGCCTGCTGATGTACAGATAAACTACATAATACTCTACTTATATTGTCAATAAAACAAGTGTAGGGATACGGCTGAAAATGTATGTTAAAGCGCATAGATCATCTGTAGCGTTAACAACAAAATCCCTTTAGTAATTCAATATGATACTGCAGTTGAAATAGTTTTTTGAAATAGTTTCTCAAGAGATGAAAGGGCTCCCTGCTCTAGAAGGCATGTGACAGGAAATTAAAACATTGTCATTCCACAGCTATAAAGAGACAACACATCGACGAGGCTGAAGTGGAGCGGGTCGAGAGCTTCAAGTTCCTCGGTGTCCAAATTACTACCCACTGGGTACAAACGTCAATTCACCATCTATTCCACTTTGGTTCAATGTAATTTCAATGATAGGATGTGGAAACACCAGTTAGTGCCCAGTAGGTAAGGACTTAAAATGGTCCACACAGACATACAGTTGGGAACCTCTCAGGAGGTTGAAAAGATTTGGCATGGGCCCTCAAATCCTTAAAAAGTTCTATAGCTACATCATTGAGAACATCTTGACTGGCTGCATCAGCGCTTGGTATGGTAACTGCACCGCCCTTGATCGCATGGAGCAACAGGGGGTGGTGTGGCCGAGCTCCCTGCCATCCAGGACCTTTATATCAGGCGGTGTGGAAGGAATGCACGGAAAATTGTTAAAGGCTCCAGCCACACAAGCCATAGTTTTCTCTGCTTACGCATGGCAAGCGGTACTGGAGCACCAAGTCTGACACCAGAAGCTTCTGAACAACTTCTATTCCCAAGCCATAAGACTGCTAAATAGCTAACAAAATGGCTACACAAACTTTTATTTTATTTACATTTTTGCACTGACTCTATGTACACTCACAGGACTATACACACTCACTCATACACACTGACACTCCAACAGACACTCACACACCCATAACACGCACATACTTTCATACTGACTCTACTCACACACAGTCATCATATACACTGCTGCTACTCTGTTTATCATATGTCCTGATGCCTAGTCAACTTACCCCTACCAATCCAGTATCCCTGCACATCGTAAATGGCACTGACCCTGTATACAGTAGCTTACTTAATTTCTTGTGTTCTTCCATCAATTTATCATGTGTTTTTGTTCTACTTTACTTATTTTATATTATAAACTGGGTGGTTTGAGTCCTGAAAGCTGATTGGCTGAAAGCTGTGGTATAGCAAACCATATACCACGTGTATGACCAAAAACATTATTTTACTGTTTTAATTACATTGGCAACCAGTTTATAACAGCGATAAGGCACCTCAGGGTTTTGTGGTATATGGCCATTATACCACAGCTAATGGCTATATCCAGGCACTGTACATTGCGTAGTGCATAAGAACAGCCCTAAGCCGTGGTATATTGGCCATATACTGTACCACACCCCCTCCTGCCTTATTGCTTAAGTATAATAGTTTTACTACTGATATTGATTACTGCATTGTTGGGAAAGAGCTTGCAAGAAAGACATTTCACTGTACTTGTGTACTCAACAATAAAACTTGAAACCAACAAAAAGCACTCGGCTCGGTACTGTAGACCATCTAAGGTAAAGGGTGCACTGGAGCTACTGTATGTGCTGTACTGTTACAGCAGTCAGTTGGATAGGAGGAATGTTGTTTTTAAATCGTATCTCCTTAATTGGAGGATGATATTTGGCTCGGTCTCTGTAAAAGGTAAAAAAGCTGCAGAATGCTTGCTCTCAGCTCTAATTGTGGTGCGTCGTATGAGAGCCTGTGTGTGTGTGTGTGTGTGTGTGTGTGTCAATAGAGGCTCATCAGTGAGGCCAGAGAGAGGTTTACTACAGCTTTTCTCAATGACCTTCTCCAGATATGGAGTCTGACCTTTTACTCTTCTAACTTTATTAAACGGTTATTATGACTTCCTTTATCAGCTCAATCACAACTCTCCATTCTGTAAAACAACTTCAACAATCTCTCATCTTCTCGCTCTCTGCCTTTCTTTGTCTCGCTCTCCACTCATTTCCCTCTTTTCGTCTCACTCATCTCCCAATCTTTCTCCCTCAAATCGGTCTTACCCTCTCCCCTCTCTGCCTTTGGATTTCTCTCTCCATATTTTCCCTTTCCCATGTCAAATTAAAATAATAATGGAATGCATAGTGATACCACAGAGATCTAAGATGTTTGTCTTTCTCTCAAGCGGCATAGGCTTTTATTATGATAATGCAATTTTATTCATAAAAGCAATTCTGCTGCAATCATTTTACAGGTGTGAAGAAACATATGTGTTGATTGAAATAACAGAAATGGGTAGAAGAGGTGATATTATTCATTTACCTTTACCCGTTTCCTGCAGAGCACAGCAGAATCAGAACATATGTGATGAGAATAACTTAAAAACATGGATTATAGGTTACTCAAATGCAACGGGGTTGTCCCATTTTATTTATCGGAAAATAAATAAATATATAAATAAAAAATCTATATGATTTCCTGTATAATGTACCATCTAATGCCCTCAAACTCAACTCTGGACATCGAAGCCAATTACACTGCATTTTTCATTGTTCCCATCTAATCAGGGACTGATTTAGACCTGGGACACCAGGTGGGTGCAATTAATTATCAGGAAGAACAGAAAACTCCGGACCAGGTAGGGTAAGATTGAATAGCCCTGATCTACTGTATATTATGCACTGTATAGGGAGTAGGATACCATTTGAGACACATCCTAGGTGTACTATAGGACTGGATTTAGTCCTGTATGACCAGGCGAGGTTGTGTGGCTGGCATCTCACTGATCCACCTGTTTGAAGAGACAGTGAGAGAGAGACAGAGAGAGAAATACATTGTTTACTGGAGAAACTGACCTATTCATCACACCAAATTATCCACCAATGAAACGCTTCAGTTTGTATTTCTCCTGAGGGATCTCCCTATTCTCCCAACCTTGCCCTATGAATCTCATATCCCGTACAGAATTTCATCAAATTGGGGTTTTATGGATATAAATGCAGGACATAAGATTACTGTGTATGAATTATTAAAGGATATACCAGTAGGGAGCAGTCCACAGATAAACACTTTATAATATGGTAATCTATTATAGATAACATAATCTAAAGACTACGGTCATCAGGTGGGACCCTGTGTTGTATCGACCCTAATGCATTGCTAGAGCTGTTCCAAGCCATCATCCTGCTGGAAACAATACAGCAAGGTTTGGTCGTCCAAGTGAGTTTGAAATAGAGTCAGGGATAGGGTCGCAAAATTCCTGGAACTTTCAATAAATTCCCTGGTTTTCCAGAAATCCTGGTTGGAGGATTCTGGATTTCCTGCTTATTCCTTCCCAATTCCAGGAATACCCCAACTGGGATTTTGGGAAAACCATGGAATTTATTGAAAGTTCCCGGAATATCATATCAGCAACATGTTATCTACGATGTCCACCATGAACAGAATATAACCCTGTAGCTAGTAGGCTACATCTGAAGGGTTTAAAAACAATATATACACACTTTTCACATTTGTGTTTTTTCATCAGAAATGATTGTTATGGGTACCTTCATTTGGGTGTAAAATATGACTATTCTCAGATTTTTCATTCATAGGTTTTTGGTTGACTATCCATTGTTTAGCTGAAATGGATTGTTCGTATCCTGTATATGTGTCTCTGATATGTGGTTGTCTCACCGAGCTATCTTAAGATGAATGCACTAACTGTAAGGCGCTCTGGATAAGAGCATCTGCTAAATGACTAAAATGCAAATGTACATGTGTTACATACAGCTCTCATAATACTGTATTGAATTATACATAAATATTGATGTCACAAATGTATCATTTGAACAGTTCTTTCTTAAAAACAAAACAAATATGTTTTAAGTGAGAATAGGCATTGGTCTAAAGCCGAAAAATAAATTCACATGAGCACCACAATGCCAATTCCACCAATACTCTAACAAGGTTTTCCAGCACACAGCTTTGACCTACTACAGTAGCTATGTTGGTATTGTACTGCAAACTATGTGTTGGCAGGTTGCTTAGGGTTCAAACTTTCAAATCTCAAATAGACTAATTCATACTCTTAGAGAAGGTGCTTCCACAATAATGTGATGAGTACCGCATACAAGGTAAAGTTTTGGATTCTTCACACACCACAGTAAGACATTATCCCATTAAAATATCTTTACATGCTTTTTTTTATTAAATGAAAGCAAGCTTTGATTGTATACTTACAGGACTGTAAGTTGGTGCATGCCTGTATTTCCTTAAACCTTTATTTTAGCAAAACATGTAATTTAAACAAATATATCATAATAAGAAACATTTTTAGTCAGTAGGTGCCCAACATAACAAAAAGGTGGTGGTGTGTTGGACACAGTAGATCAGATAGATGCATTCCTGATTTCTGTAATTGTTAGCTCACCTGTGTAATAATGACATAGGCTCAGAACCACTTGCCTTTCACACATGGCCCTGTTTTATCAATTGCTTTGAGGAACAATGGACAGTTCATTACCTCTGTCGAAAGAATGTGAGGCTTAAAGTTATGTTTGTACTTTTAAAATAAAGATGGTGATGCAAAAACAATACACATTTAAAATAGGCCCATATCTAAAAATACATAAAGCGAAATGATACTGTAGATATAATGTGCACTCGGAAAGTATTCAGACCTCTGGACTTTTTCCACATTTTGTTATTTTACAGCCTTATTCTATAATCGTTTTTTTTTTTAAAATTTTTAAATACAAATTCCAGGCGGAAGCCACTCCTCAGTAAAAGGTACATGACAGCCCGCTTAAAGTTTTCCAAAAGGCACCGAAAGACTATCAGACCATGAGAAACAAGATTCTCTGGTCTGATGAAACCAAGATTGAACTGTTTGGCCTAAATGCCAAGAGTTACGTCTGGAGGAAACCTGGCACCATCCTTACGGTGAAGTTTGGTGGTGGAAACATGCTGTGGGCGTGTTTTTCAGCAGCAGGGACTGGGAGAATAGTTAGGATCAAGGGAAAGATGAATGGAGCGAGTAGAGAGAGATCCTTGATGAAAACCTGCTCTAGAGCACTCAGGACATCAGACTGGGGTGAAGGTTCACCTTCCAACGGGACAATAACCCTAAGCACACAGCCAAGACAACGCAGGAGTGACTTCTGGACAAGTCTCTGAATGTCCTTGAGTGGCCCAGCTAGAGCCCGATGGAACATCTCTGGAGAAACCTGAAAATAGCTATGCAGCGATTCTCCCCATCCAATCTGACAGAGCTGGAGAGGATCTGCAGAGAAGAGTGTGGTGTGCCAATACAGGTTTGCCAAGCTGGTAGCGTAATACCCAAGAAGACTCGAGGCTGTAATCACTGCCCAAGGTGCATCAACGAAGTACTGAGTAAAGGGTCTGAATACGTATGTAGATGTTATATTTCCATTTATTTATTTATATACATTTGCTAAAATAATTTTGGGAAAAGTATTTGCTTTGTCATTATGGTGTATTGTGTGTAGATTGATAAGGGGGAAAAACGATTTAATTCAATTTTGTCTAACAATTTTTTTTTTTAAGTCGAGGTGTCTGAATATTTTCAGAATGCACAGAATAGCGTTTTGAAATGACACCATAAAATTATAGATTTTAAACAAATACAGCTCTGTCATTGAACAACCCCATGTCATAATTAGATTGTGTTTCTTCACTCTCTTTCATAAGATCTTTAAATTAAACAAAAGCTAATTTACCAACATTTCTTAAAATGCACATATAGCGTTTTGGAAATAAACTAATTTCATAAGGGATGTTTGAGTTGAAAAACAGCATGTAGCATCATTGATGACTTGATAATATAACATACGTATAAGATGAAATGTAACAGTCATATTCTCATTCTAAGCATGTTTATTTTAGCAAACAATGGGTGTAGTAAAACCACTAGACGGTATCACAGTGTGTATTACACTTGACCATTACACACCTACTCATACAAAAGACCATCACCTGGATGAAATCAACTTTAGAAAAGTGTTGGCTAATAAACTATTGGCTTGTTGTCGGAGCCAAGGTTGGCGCGGGTGACTGAATTGATAACTACTTGCTGCTGTCAGATGTGTATACACCGGTGACTGCTTGCATTCATTCTTTGCTTGCGGGCTCATTTCTGTGACAGGCCCCAACGATGTGCCTTCATTTCAGTCTTAATGAGAGAGTGTACATGCGGAACAGAAAAGCTTTAGGGTGCCGCAGCCACAACTAATCCAAACAGCCGTCTCTCTGTTGGCGTTCCTTCACTGTAATAACACGAGCGCAGCTGAGGCCAAATTAAACCTGTAATTTTGGGAAATAAAAAATATATAATTGTGGCGGATGTGTCGGCACGCTACAATGCTCTCTGAGTCTGATCCCTGCGGAGAGTCTAGTTGGTGCTGATGAAGGAATGTCCAGTGGGATTATGCAATATACCCATCCTTGTCATTGAGAGTGAGACAATTGGAAGTGTCATGTTTATCATCACCCGTCCAATTACCAGCTTGGTTTGGAGTTCTTGGTTATACCTTTGACTTTGAAACATCCTGGATTTGTTTTGCAGGTGCATTACAACACTGTTGTTTTTACAGCGTACTGCATCTGGCCTACACACAATACGCCATAATGTCAAAGTGGAATTGTGTTTTCAGAACATTTTTATGTTTTATTAAAAATGTAAATCTGAAATGTCTTGAAAGTATTCAACCCCTTTGTTATGACAAGCATAAATAAATTCAGGAGTAAACATTTGCTTAACAAGTCACAAAATAAGTTGCATGGACTCACTCTGTGTGCAACAATAGTGTTTAACAGGATTTTTGAATGACTACCTCAGCTCTGTACCCCACACATAAAAGTATCTGTAAAGGTCCTTCAGTCAAGAAGTGAATTTCAAACACGGATTCAACCAAAGACCAGGGAGGTTTTCCAATGCCTCGCAAAGAATGGCACCTATTGGTAGATGAGCAAAAAAAGCCAACATTGAATATCCCTTTGAGTACTGTATGGTGAAGTTATTAATTATTATTAGACTTTGGATGGTGGGTGTATCAATACACCCAGTCACTATAAAGATGTAGGCATCCTTCCTAACTCAGTTGCCAGAGAGGAAGAAAACTGCTCAAGGATTTTCCATGAGGCCAATGGTGACTTTAAAACAGAGTTTAATGGCTGTGATGGGAGAAAAGTGAGGATGGATCAACAACATTGTAGTTACTCCACAATACTAACCATTTAGGTAAAATGTTTTAAGTGAGAGTGAAAAGAAGGAAGCCTGTACATAATACAAATATTCCAAAACATGCATCCTGTTTGCAATAAGGAACTAAAGTAAAATTGCAAAAAAATGTGGCAAAGAAATCAATGTTATGTCCTGAATACAAAGAGTTATGTTTAGGGCAAATCCAGCACAACACATCACTGAGTACCATTCTTCATATTTCCAAGCATGGTGGTTGCATGTTATGGATATGCTTGTCATGGACAAGGACTAGGGATGTCATGTCTTATTATGTCTGTTCCTGTCCTTTCTCTTCACTCTGTCTCTCTCTGCTGGTCTTATTAGGTTACCTTCTCTTTCTCTCCTTCTCCAGCTGTTCCTCATCTCCCCTAACTAGCTCATTCACCCTTTCCCCACCTGTTCCCTTTTTTCCCTCTGATTAGGTCTCTATTTCTCTCTCTGTTCCTGCTACTTTCGGTGTCAGATTCTCGTTTGTGTTTCTCATGCCAGAAGCAAGCTATCGTCTCGTTTGCTTCCACCTAGTCCTATCCTGTCGGAGTCTGCCTGGCAGGTGCATCCTGCACTCTACTAACTATCTTTTGTTTGCACCGTGTCCAGTTCATCATATGCTACGTGTGATCAGCTACCACCGTTCCTCTGTGACCCGCACCGACCCAGAGCGACCTGCAGCCTGTCGCCGCTACCCAGCTATTCATCAGAGGGACTTTATGTTTCATTTGTCACCCTCTCTGCGGGTATTCTATTGTGCCATTGACAACGTCGGAAGAGGATCTATGCCATTCCTGTTTTTTCATTAAAAGAACTCTGTTTCTGTTAAAACCGCTTTTGGGTCTTCACTCAAGTACATAACAGAAGAATCTGACCAAGAATGGACCCAGCGGCTCCGGACCCTTTTCACTCCGCCGTCGAGATCCAGGGAGCGATGCTAGGCAGACACGAGGAGGAATTGTCTGCTGCTCGACATGCCGTTGAGACCCTGGCCGTCCAAGTCTCCGACCTCACAAGACAGGTTCACCAACTCCACCTCGATCCACCGCCCACTTCCAGGGTTTCCGAGTCTCCGGAGCCCAGGATCAATAACCCGCCGTGTTACTCTGGGGAGCCCACTGAGTGCCGCTCATTCCTCACTCAGTGTGATGTGGTGTTCTCTCTCCAGCCCAACACTTACTCCAGGAGCACAGCCCGCATCGCCTACGTCATTTCTCTCCTTACCGGACGGGCGCGTGAGAGTGGGGCACGGCAATCTGGGAGGCGAGGGCTGAGTGTATTAACCAGTATCAGGACTTTAAGGAGGAGATGATACGGGTTTTTGACCGTTCTGTTTTTGGGGAGGAGGCTTCCAGGGCCCTGTCTTCCCTATGTCAGGGGAATCGATCCATAACGGATTATTCTATTGAGTTTCGCACTCTCGCTGCCTCTAGTGACTGGAACGAGCCGGCTTTGCTCGCTCGTTTTCTGGAGGGTCTCCTCGCCGAGGTTAAGGATGAGATTCTCTCCCGGGAGGTTCCTTCCAGTCTGGACTCCTTAATAGCTCTCGCTATTCTCATAGAGCGACGGTTTGATCTTCGTCGCCGAGCTCGTGGAAAGGAGTTCGCGTTCTCCGTTGCCCCCCTCTCCGCATCACTGCCACCTGCCGCATCACTGCCACCCTCCTCCGCCGGCTCGGATGCTGAGCCTATGCAGCTGGGGGGTATCCGCATCTCGGCCAAGGAGAAGGAACGGAGAATCACCAACCGCCTCTGTCTCTACTGCGGCTCCGCTGGTCATTTTGTCACCTCATGCCCAGTAAAAGCCAGAGCTCATCAGTAAGAGGAGGGCTACTGGTGAGCGCAACTACTCAGGTCTCTCCTTCAAGATCCTGCACTACCTTTCCGGTCCATCTCCGCTGGACCGGTTCATCTGCTTCCTGCAGTGCCTTGATAGACTCTGGGGCGGAGGGCTGTTTTATGGACGAGACCTGGGCTCGGGAACATGACATTCCTCTCAGACAGTTAAGGGATCCCACGGCCTTGTTTGCTTTAGATGGTAGTTCTCTCCCCAAGATTCAGCGTGAGACGCTGCCTTTAACCCTCACTGTCTCTGGTAATCATAGCGAAACCATTTCTTTTTTAATTTTTCGTTCACCTTTTACACCTGTTGTTTTGGGTCATCCCTGGCTAGTGCGCCATAACCCTTCTATTAATTGGTCTAGTAATACTATCCTATCCTGGAATGTTTCTTGTCATGTGACCTGTTTAATGTCTGCTATCCCTCCTGTTTCCTCTGTCTCTTCTTCACAGGAGGAGCCTGGTGATTTGACAGGGGTGCCGGAGGAGTATCACGATCTGCGCACGGTGTTCAGTCGTTCCAAGGCCACTTCTCTCCCTCCACACCGGTCGTATGACTGTAGTATTGATCTCCTTCCGGGAACTACTCCCCCGGGGTAGATTATACTCTCTGTCGGCTCCCGAACGTAAGGCTCTCGAGGATTATTTGTCTGT
The DNA here is from genome assembly GCF_036934945.1 of Oncorhynchus masou masou. Classification (NCBI taxonomy): domain Eukaryota; kingdom Metazoa; phylum Chordata; class Actinopteri; order Salmoniformes; family Salmonidae; genus Oncorhynchus; species Oncorhynchus masou. The sequence goes on from NC_088232.1 coordinate 27,000,559, forward strand.
ATCGCTCGACGCCGGTACCATAGTCTCCTCCTCCTCTCCCGCCGGAGCGGGGTTTTTTTTTGTTCAGAAGAAGGACGGGTCCCTGCGCCCATGCGTGGATTATCGAGGGCTGAATGACATAACAGTTAAGAATCGTTATCCGCTTCCTCTTATGTCTTCAGCCTTCGAGATCCTGCAGGGAGCCAGGTTTTTCACCAAATTGGACCTTCGTAACGCCTACCATCTCGTGCGCATCAGGGAGGGGGACGAGTGGAAGACGGCGTTTAACACTCCGTTAGGGCACTTTGAATACCGGGTTCTTCCTTTCGGCCTTGTTAACGCTCCAGCTGTCTTTCAGGCACTAGTTAACGACGTCCTGAGAGACATGCTGAACATTTTTGTTTTCGTTTACATGGACGATATCCTGATTTTTTCACCGTCTCTCCCGATTCATGTTCAGCACGTGCGACGCGTCCTCCAGCGCCTTTTGGAGAACTGTCTTTATGTGAAGGCTGAGAAGTGCACTTTTCATGCCTCCTCTGTCCCTTTTCTCGGTTCCGTTATTTCCGCTGAGGGCATTAAGATGGATCCCGCTAAGGTCCAGGCTGTCATTGATTGGCCCGTTCCTAAGTCACGCGTCGAGCTGCAGCGCTTTCTTGGCTTCGCGAATTTCTATCGTCGTTTCATCCGTAATTTCGGTCAGGTGGCAGCTCCCCTCACAGCCCTTACTTCTGTTAAGACGTGCTTTAAGTGGTCCGTTTCCGCCCAGGGAGCTTTTGATCTTCTCAAGAATCGTTTTACATCCGCACCTATTCTTGTTACACCTGACATCTCTAGACAGTTTGTTGTTGAGGTTGACGCGTCAGAGGTGGGCGTGGGAGCCATTCTTACTCAGCGCTCCCTCTCTGACGGCAAGGTCCATCCTTGCGCGTTTTTCTCTCATCGCTTATCGCCGTCAGAACGTAATTATGATGTTGGTAATCGCGAACTGCTCGCCATCCGCTTAGCCCTAGGCGAATGGCGACAGTGGTTGGAGGGGGCGACCGTTCCTTTTGTCGTTTGGACTGACCATAGGAACCTTGAGTACATCCGTTCAGCCAAACGACTTAATGCGCGTCAGGCTCGTTGGGCTCTGTTTTTCGCTCGTTTCGAGTTTGTTATTTCTTATCGTCCGGGCTCAAAAACACCAAGCCTGATGCTTTATCTCGTCTCTTCAGTTCTTCTGAGGTCTCCACCGACCCCGAGGGGATTCTCCCTGAGGGGCGTGTTGTCGGGTTGACTGTCTGGGGAATTGAGAGGCAGGTAAAGCAAGCACTCGCTCACACTCCGTCGCCGCGAGCTTGTCCTAGGAACCTTCTGTTCGTTCCCGTTCCTACTCGTCCGGCCGTTCTTCAGTGGGCCCACTCTGCCAAGTTAGCCGGCCACCCCGGCGTTCGGGGTACGCTCGCTTCCATTCGCCAGCGTTTCTGGTGGCCCACTCGGGAACGTGACGCGCGTCGATTTGTCGCTGCTTGTTCGGTCTGCGCGCAGACTAAATCTGGGAACTCTCCTCCTGCCGGCCGTCTCAGACCGCTTCCCATTCCCTCTCGACCGTGGTCTCACATCGCTTTAGATTTTATCACCGGACTGCCTTCATCAGCGGGGAAGACAGTTATTCTTACGGTTGTCGATAGATTCTCTAAGGCGGCTCATTTCATTCCTCTCGCTAAGCTCCCTTCTGCTAAGGAGACGGCTCAGATCATTATCGAGAATGTTTTCCGAATTCATGGCCTTCCGTCAGACGTCGTCGTTTCGGACAGAGGCCCGCAGTTCACGTCTCAATTTGAGGGAGTTTTGCCGTTTGATTGGGGCTTCCGTCAGTCTCTCGTCCGGCTTTCATCCCCAGTCTAACGGTCAAGCCGAACGGGCCAATCAGACTGTTGGTCGCATCTTACGCAGTCTTTCTTTTCGTAACCCTGCGTCTTGGTCAGAACAGCTCCCCTGGGCAGAGTACGCCCACAACTCGCTTCCTTCGTCTGCTACCGGTCTATCTCCTTTTCAGAGTAGCCTCGGGTACCAGCCTCCGCTGTTCTCATCTCAGCTCGCCGAGTCCTGCGTCCCCTCCGCTCAGGCTTTTGTCCAGCGTTGCGAGCGCACCTGGAAGGGGGTAAGGTCGGCACTTTGCCGTAATAGGGCGCAGACTGTGAGGGCCGCTAATAAGCGTAGGACCAAGAGTCCTAGATATTGTTGCGGTCAGAGAGTATGGCTCTCCACTCAGAACCTTCCCCTTAAGACAGCTTCTCGCAAGTTGACCCCGCGGTTCATTGGTCCGTTCCGTATTTCTCAAGTCATTAATCCTGTCGCAGTGCGACTTCTTCTCCCGCGCTATCTTCGTCGCGTTCACCCGGTCTTCCATGTCTCCTGTGTTAAGCCCGTTCTTCGCGCCCCCGCTCGTCCCCCCCCCATCCTTGTCGAGGGCGCACCTATCTACAGGGTTCGTAAGATTTTGGACATGCGTCCTCGGGGCCGTGGTCATCAGTACCTAGTGGATTGGGAGGGGTACGGTCCTGAGGAGAGGAGTTGGGTTCCCTCTCGGGACGTGCTGGACCGTTCGCTGATCGATGATTTCCTCCGTTGCCGCCAGGTTTCCTCCTCGAGTGCGCCAGGAGGCGCTCGGTGAGTGGGGGGGGGGTACTGTCATGTCTTATTATGTCTGTTCCTGTCCTTTCTCTTCACTCTGTCTCTCTCTGCTGGTCTTATTAGGTTACCTTCTCTTTCTCTCCTTCTCCAGCTGTTCCTCATCTCCCCTAACTAGCTCATTCACCCTTTCCCCACCTGTTCCCTTTTTCCCTCTGATTAGGTCTCTATTTCTCTCTCTGTTCCTGCTACTTTCGGTGTCAGATTCTCGTTTGTGTTTCTCATGCCAGAAGCAAGCTATCGTCTCGTTTGCTTCCACCTAGTCCTATCCTGTCGGAGTCTGCCTGGCAGGTGCATCCTGCACTCTACTAACTATCTTTTGTTTGCACCGTGTCCAGTTCATCATATGCTACGTGTGATCAGCTACCACCGTTCCTCTGTGACCCGCACCGACCCAGAGCGACCTGCAGCCTGTCGCCGCTACCCAGCTATTCATCAGAGGGACTTTATGTTTCATTTGTCACCCTCTCTGCGGGTATTCTATTGTGCCATTGACAACGTCGGAAGAGGATCTATGCCATTCCTGTTTTTTCATTAAAAGAACTCTGTTTCTGTTAAAACCGCTTTTGGGTCTTCACTCAAGTACATAACAGGGAGGGTTTTTTTAGGATAAAAAGAAACGGAATAGAGCTAAGCAAAGGCAAAATCCTAGAGGAAAACCTGGTTCAGTCTGCTTTCCAACAGACACCGGGAGACAAATTCACCGTTCAGCAGGACAATGACTTAAAACACAAGGCCAAAAATACACTGTAGTTGCTTACCAAGACGACATTGAATGTTTCTGAGTGGCCTAGTTACAGTTTTGACTTAAATCGGGTTGAAGATTTATGGCAAGACTTAAAACTGGCTGTCCAGCAATGATTAACAACCAATTTGACACAGCTTGAATAAGAATTGTTTGTGCAATCCATGTTTGCAAAGCTCTTAGAGACTTACCCAGAAAGACTTACAGCTGTAATCACTGCCAAAGGTGATTCTAAGATGTATTGACTCAGGGGCGGGAATACTTACGGTAATGAAATAAAATAAAAAAGTATCTTTTGAAAAACATTTCAAGTGACTTTTTAGAAAAAGGATACAGACAAATATTAACTTGCAAATGTACAAGTCTAAGGGGGGCCTTGCAGAGGTGCACTTACTCTGGTACTGTCCAAACAGCCTTAGGGCCATGCCATTAATACTATACTGAATACCAGTGTGACTGTTCATGTGGATATATTCAATTGAAGAATCATTTTGTACACTTTTTCTGCTACAATTTAATGTTCACGAATAAAAATCTAAAGTTCAATGGGTTTCCATCGCATTTGGAACTCTACCGTTTTGTCACAAAAACAGGCACACGTGTGCTCTAGTCAATGGCTTGTAGATACAGTCCGGATCGGCTGTGAGGGTACGCTAGTGTAGTTGAAAATAGAGATAGTGAATAAATGTGAACGATGATGAAGGCCAGTGATGAAGATGCGTCTAGCGACTTGCTGAGGACCAGCTTGATGACTCAATCACGATTTATGGCATTGTTTGGGTGGCCTGTCATCTGTGTACTATCACAGGGGTCAAACACACCTTATCTGTGGTAAGCTCGAGGAAGAGCCATTCCCACAGAAGTCATAGGGTCACTGAAGCCAGGAGAGATGTGAAGAATGATGAAACTTGAATCGACTAAATTAATGTTAGTGAATTAAAATGGTCATGTTTGGATTGTTTCAAGAGTTCGTAAAGAGCTAAGAATTTTGATATGTTACATTGTACTGTAAGTGGTATGGATTTATCGTTACAGAGAAACTGTTATTCTAATTGTCGGATGGCGGATAGTTCAAAGAGGAGTGACACGGGTGCACCCGTATAATTTAGATAAGAGTTGCGATGATTAGATCCAAGAATGTGTGTGTTGTTTTCATGTCTCTGTTTTAATGTTTTGAGTCACGCAAAGTGATGGTAATTAGACGATAGGAGATACTGGGAGTTAGTGATCTTGGAAGAATAAAAGCTGGGCTTAAATTTAGATCAGGGAGTCAATGGTAAACCGATCTCTTGATGTACATTTGTATGTCATAGTGGTGAATTTCTATGCTGTTAAGACTTAGGATATTTTGTATTCTTTATATCGTGAAGACTTCCGGTATGTACCATTTGCTTATTGAATTCTTATTGCGTAACTGCAATAAATATGATTACTTTTCAAATGGATACAAACAGTAGTCCTCACATTTCTGAGTAATATTCCTTTAATTATTATTTGGTGAAATGTCTAATGGTAAATGTTATTCACAATACACATAGCATATGTGGCTCGTATTCAGGAAACTAGGCCTATGTCACATGTCACTACTTCACAGGAACTGCATTTGAACATAAACATTTACTTTTTATCAAAATGAGTTTTTTGGCAGAAAGACCTTCAGGAACATGTGAACGTTCATGTGCCTTAATAACAAACTTGTATTTTATCCATAAATCCGAATAAAATTGTTAATTAAATGAGCCTAGTTGGTTTAGCCACAGAAAAAGTCAGAAGCCTTCCCGCTAGCCATGATTGGCTGAGATAAGATGGGCTGGACATGCCGGGAGATGAGTTTGGATTGCTGTGCATGTAGTATACTTCTGTCTATAAAGTGAGTTGTTCAGTATGTGTTGATAATCTTTTCAACAGAGCCATTTTTAAAAGATATAACGTTAGCCATCGAGAACTACAAAAGTTTTGCTACTTTTCTCAACAACATTGATACCCTGAATTTACCAGGCGCTATCGACAGATCAGCTGGTAAAAAGTGATGTGCTACTTTCTGCACATGCCACGGTCAGTGTGAACCAGAGTGACCTGACACCACGCTGGCCAAACAAGATGTAGCTACAAATAAAACAGAGTTAAATGGTTCCAGTCTGCCGTGAAGCATTCATCCATTCATCCATATAAGCAATTTAGACAAGTGTTGGGTAAGCGTCGTCTAATAATGATAAAATATTTATACAATACTTTTTTTCTGGACACTTTCTGTTTTCGATATTAATATACAAGTAACCACTTCGCTGTACCATTTACATCTTCTGTATCCTGTGCATGTCACAAATAAAATGACCTTTCATTTAATATAGCGTGTGTTCACCAAATGGCCTCATGTGAATCCTTAAAGAGATGGATGTGGCTAAGGCTTAAGGTGTGAACGATGCTGAATGGGTGTAGACAAAGAAGACCTCTCCACTACTTGTACCAAAACATTCAAGGGCCATTTTCTCAAAAGTGGGGTTACAAGTTGATCAAATTTCAAGCCAGAATTACTTTCCCATTGTTCTTCAATTGCAGTGTATGACCGAATCTAGGCGGTCGGTCACATACATGCTTGGTCTCTAACTATACATCTCTGAGTCAAGGTTAACTCAATCATTTAATGCTAGGACATTGATTGCAAGACATTAACTCCTTGTCCCTTAGCCTCTTAATAATTGCATTGAAAACCTAGACACGTGCATCTTATAGTATTTCGAGCGGTGACATAAGGCTCGCAACCTTGGCTATTCCCGCTGTATACGATTATGGGCCTATAGCATTCATATGATAATGAAGTTAGATGGCATATCATAGTAGGGTCAGAGACCCCTACACACATTCTCTGTCATCCTCAGACAAAGTGAATTTTCCCTATCCTACATCAGTGCTCGACTTGGACTGATCTAGGTTCCGGTACTCATTTTGGGTGCCGGTAGTATTTTTATTAAGGTGCAGGAGCTCCACAATACCTTTGAGCTAATATTCTGTAAGAGAAACATGAGCTCAAGCAGTAGAAGATTTGAGGTGCCGGTACTCAAGTTCCAGTGATCTCCTGCCCAAATCAAGCACTGGCCGACATGTTGAGATTATTATGGATAAGAGCGGGAACATTTTTAAAATGTCAGCCTAGAATCAATCATCATGTCACCAGAATAAGACCCTCCATACCCTGGACCCAAACTGTTACAGACCTATATCCATCCTGCCCTGCCTATCTAAGGTCTTCGAAAGCCAAGTCAACAAACAGATCACTGACCATCTCGAATCCCACCGTACCTTCTCCGCTGTGCAATCTGGTTTCCGAGCCGGTCACGGGTGCACCTCAGCCACGCTCAAGGTACTAAAAACGAGATCATAACCGCCATCGATAAAAGACAGTACTGTGCAGCCGTCTTCATCGACCTGGCCAAGGCTTTCGACTCTGTCAATCACCATATTCTTATCGGCAGACTTAGTAGCCCCGGTTTTTCTAATGACTGCCTTGCCTGGTTCACCAACTACTTTGCAGACCTAGAACATGTGGACATCTATAAGTACCTCGGTGTCTGGCTAGACTGTAAACTCTCCTTCCAGACTCATATCAAACATCTCCAATCTAAAATCAAATCTAGAGTCGGCTTTCTATTCCGCAACAAAGCCTCCTTCACTCGCGCCGCCAAATTACCCTAGTAAAACTGACTATCCTACTGATCCTCGACTTCGGCAATGTCATCTACAAAATAGCTTCCAATACTCTACTCAGCAAACTGGATGCAGTTTATCACAGTGCCATCCGTTTTGTTACTAAAGCACCTTATACCACCCACCACTGCGACTTGTATACTCTAGTCGGCTGGCCCTCGCTACATATTCGTCGCCAGACCAACTATCTCCAGGTCATCTATAAGTCCATGCTAGGTAAATCTCCGCCTTATCTCAGTTCACTGGTCACGCTGGCAACACCCACCTGTAGCACACGCTCCAGCAGGTGTATCTCAGTGATCATCCCTAAAGCCAACACCTCATTTGGCCGCCTTTCCTTCCAGTTCTCTGCTGCCTGTGACTGGAACGAATTGCAAAAATTGCTGAAGTTGGAGACTTATCTCCCTCACCAACTTTAAACATCTGCTATCTGAGCAGCTGACCGATTGCTGCAGCTGTACATAGTCCATCGGTAAATAGCCCACCCAATTTACCTACCTCATCCCCATACTGTTTTTATTTATTTACTGTTCTGCTCTTTTGCACACCAGTATCTCTACCTGCACATGATCATCTGATCATTTATCACTCCAGTGTTAATCTGCAAAATTGTAATTATTCGCCTACCTCCTCATGCCTTTTGCACACAGTAGAAAAAAAAGAGTCTATATATATTGTGTTATTGACTTTTTATTGTTTACTCCATGCGTAACTCTGTGTTGTCTGTTCACACTGCTATGCTTCATCTTGGCCAGGTCGCAGTTGTGAATGAGAACTTGTTCTCAACTAGCCTACCTGGTTAAATAAAGGTGAAATAAATAAAATAAAATAAAAAATAATATTTATAGGAAAGGAGCATCAAGATAACTTTGCACTTTCACCACCCTGTTAAGTGGCCTAATAAACTACATGGTTTCCCCGAGTCGTATCGCGTGACTCCAAGTTTACTTGGAGATGGTTATTATATCAATATTTATGCATAAAGGCATTTCCACCCACATTTATCGCATAATTAATTTTACCGACAAAAAGATCCGACCATGTTGAACGAACAAATTATCTGTCAGTATTTATAAAATTGTATCATAGCTGTCGTGATTTCTTTTAATAAGATGACTTTACTCGTCTAAAAACTGTGGATGGAAACGTGGTTAAAGTCATTAATAGTATCTTCAGCTCCTGCACAATTTATCCATTCAGAGTGGACTGTCACTCATCTACCTACAGTTGGGTGCCAGTCTGGCTCTGCTTTGTCCATGTCTAGCACAGAAAAATCCAGGGAATCAATAAATATAGAAAGAGAAAGGGAGGGGGGGGAAAAGGGAGAGCGAAATAGAGAGAGAAAGAGAGAGACAGTTATGGAAACAACCCTGGTCTTACAGCCACCAGTTATTACCATTGTACCAGTCAGACAGTTTGGCCATTGAGTGGAACTTTAGAAGGAAGGCAAATGTATACCTAAATAAATAATTAAATCAACAGACATGCTTATTTTGCATTGAATCTGAGCAGTAGCAGTATCTTTCTGGCAAGTGTGTTTCTGGTTTGTGTGTCTTTAACAAACTGGATCAATCCACTGTTGTAATCAATGCAGTCGCTTCAACAAATCTCCATTCAGCAACAGTAGGAGTAACAGACTGTTCCCACGCATCAACAGACACCACAAAAAGACAGTAATCTGTTTCATATCTGCCTTCACCAGACGGTACTACGACCATCCTAACAGATGACAAAAAATCCGTCAAATTATCAGTCTCTTGAAAATGTTTTTCATCAGTTGACACATTTGGACTTCTGTCTGTCATCACCTCAGTTCCGTTTTCTGCAACTTCCCTTTGATTGTTTGTGAAAAATATATTTGGAATATAATATATTTTGTCATGTATTATACGGCATTCTGTACCATTTCCACAGTCATTAATTATAATCTAAGCTCACTACTTTATGATAAATGTAAATCTCTAGTGGAATATACCACATTTGCATTCAATTTCCCAACCTGCTCAACCAATAAACAGAGTTTGATTTCCAGGCTGTACAACATGGGAGGCTGACTTAACCTCATCCATTTTGATTTATTGTGGGGGGGGGTTTTCCGGTGCTTTCGGGAATTATTCAGACCCCTTCCCTTTTTCCACATTTTGTTACGTTACAGCCTTATTCTAAAATTGATTAAACATTTTTTTCCATCAATCTACACACAATACCCCATAATGACAAAGTGAACAGAGGTTGTATTAAACATAAATGTATTAAAACATAAAACTTTATTTAAATAATTATTCAGACCCTTTGCTATGAGACTCGAAATTGAGCTCAGATGCATCCTGTTTCCATTGATCGTCCTTGAGATGTTTCTACAACTAGAGTCCACCTGTGGTAAATTCATTTGATTGGATATGATTTGGAAAGGCGCACACCTGTCTACTTAAGGTCCCACAGTTGACAGTGCATGTCAGAGCAAGAACCAAGCCATAAGGTCGAAATAATTGTCCGTAGAGCACCGAAACATAATTGTGTCAAGGCACAGATCTGGGGAAGGGTACCAAAAAAATGTATGCAGCATTGATGGTCCCTAAGAACACAGTGGCCTTCATCATTCTTAAATGGACGAAGTTTGGAACCACCAAGACTCCTTCTATAGCTGGCACCTCGGACAAATTGAGCAATCGGGGGAGAAGGGCTTTGGTCAGGGAGGTGACCAAGAACCCGATGGTCAATCTGACAGAGCTTCAGAGTTCCTCTGTGGAGATGGCAGAACCTTACAGAAGGACAACCATCTCTGCAGCACTCCACCAATCAGGCCTTTATGGTAGTGGTCAGACGGAAGCCACTCCTCAGTAAAAAGGTACATGATAGCCCGCTTGGAGTTTTCCAAAAGGCACCTAAATGACTCTGACCATGAAAAACAAATCCCAAATCATATCGTATTGGTCATATACACATGGTTAGCAGATGTTATTACGAGTGTAGCGAAATGCTTATGCTTCTAGATGCGACAGTGCAGCAGTATCTAACAGGTAATATCTAACAATTCCACAACAAAACCTAATATCTAACAAATTCCACAACAAAACCTAATACACACAATCTAGTAAAGGAATGGGACAAGAATATAGAAGTATAAAATATATGGATGAGCAGTGACAGAGCGGCTAAGATGCAATAGATAGTAAAGAATAGATAGTGAATGATATTATATACATATGAGATGAGTAATGTGAGATATGTAAACATTCATAAAGTGGCAATATTAAAGTGACTAGTGTTCCATTTATTAAAAAGTGGCCAATGATATCAAGTCTGTAGGTAGGCAGCCGCCTCGCAGTGCTAGTGGTGGCTGTTTAACAATCTGATGGCCTTCTCTCTCTCTGTCCCAGCTTTGTACCTGTACTGACCTCACCTTCTGGATGGAAGCGAGGTGAACAGGCAGTGGTTCGGGTGGTTATTGATCTTTTTGCCATCCTGTGACATTGGGTGTTGTAGGTGTCCTGGAGGGCAGGTAGTTTGCCCCCGGTGATGTGTTGTGCAGACCGCACCACCCTCTGGAGAGCCTTGCGGTTGTGGGCGGTGCAGTTGCCATACCAGGCGGTGAAACATCCCGACAAGATGCTGTTGTTGTTGCGCTGTTGAAGGCACAACTACACTGTCTGTGACCGTGGACGATTTCAGTTTGTCGGTGATATGTACAATGAGGAAATTAAAAACCTTCCACTTTCTCCACTGCTGTCCCATCGATGTGGATAGGGGGGTGCTCCCCCTGCTGTTTCCTGAAGTCCACAATCATCTCTTTTGGTTTGCTGACATTCAGTGAGAGGTTATTTTCCTGACACCACACTCCGAGGGCCCTCACCCTGTAACGGTTTTGACTTGAGGTTATTATTTATAGGGGTGCCAGGTAGTTTGTGCCTACCAGAGAAAACAAATGTTTCTCTTTTTGGTTTGGGAGGAAATGAGTCCCATCTGGTCCGTCAAGTCTACACCAATGCAAAGGACTCATGTAAAAATCAGGATGGAAATACACTTTTCATAAACCCTTAAAACATTGGAAAGAACTTCAAAAACAACTGTATTCTTTTGCATGGGTTGTATTACAAACATAAATGATCACATACATGTAACAATATAACAAACAATGAGCTCTGGTTCCTCCAGAAATGTCCTGTACCTCAGGCCTAATAAGAGTCCAGCCCGGTAAAGTAGTTCAAGGAACTCAAGTGACCTTAGTCACGCAATGTTTGTCCATTCATAAAAGTGTAGCGTAAACCCAGTATCAAATCATACAATCAAAATAACAATTATTTTACCACACAACCATCAAGTGTTTCAACTCTTAAGTCCTCAACTACAACTAACTACATAAATCATCATGGTATACATCACATCAAAACAAATTAAATACCGTATACAAAAAGGCTGTAGTCAGTCGGTCAGTCAGACAATCCAATCCGCCAATATATCTCCAGCGGAGAAAGGCCACGAAGAACAACGGAGAGGTGTAGTCCACGGAGCAAAGAGTGGATCCGATCCTGGGTAAACTTGCTATTAGGCTACAAAACACACTTTTAAAAGCAACAAAACAAACGGAATAGAGAAGCTTTGGAACTGAGGGTTGAACACACTCATTCACGTCTCCATCACAACCCCACTTTTGCGCAGCTGATGCTGGCTATTTAATTGGGAATTAAAGGGGAAGCGCCCTATTGGAAGAAGAAGCACAGTTGGTTCAGAAAAATTCAGGGCCGCCACAACCTCCTCCCTGTAGGCTGTCTCGGCGCTATTGGTAATCATGCCTACCACTGTTGTATCGTCTGCAAACCTGATGTTTGAGTTGGAGGCGTGCATGGCCATGCAGTCGTGGGTGAACAAGGTGTACAGGAGGGGGCTGAGAACACACCCTTGTGGGGCCCCAGTGTTGAGCATCAGCTCGGTGGAGATGTTGTTTCCTACCTTCACCACCTGGGGCGGCCCATCAGGAAGTCCAGGACCCAGTTGCACAGGGCAGGGTCAAGATCCAGGGTCTCAAGCTTAATGATACGTTTGGAGGATACGATGGTGTTGAATGCTGAGCTGTAGTCAATGAACAGCATTATTACATCGATATTCCTCTTGTCCAGATGGGATTTGACAGTGTGCAGTGTGATGGCGATTGCATCGTCTGTGGGCCTATTGGGGCGGTAAGCAAATTGAAGTGGGTCTAGGGTGACAGGTAGGGTGGAGGTGATATGGTCTTTGACTAGTCTCTCAAAGCACTTCATGATGACAGAAGTGAGTGCTACGGGACGGTAGTCATTTAGTTCTGTTACCTTAGCTTTCTTGGGAACAGGAACAATGGTGGCCATATTGAAGCATGTGGGGACAGCAGATTGGGATTGATTGAATATGTCCGTAAACACACCAGCCAGCTGGTCTGCGCATGCTCTGAGGACGCGGCTAGGGACACCGTCCGGGCCGACAGCCTTGCGAAGGTTAACACGTTTAAAATGTTTTACTCACGTTGGCCACAGAGAAGGAGAGCCCACAGTGTTCGGTAGCGGGCCGCCTCGGTGGCAGTGTATATTCCTCAAAGCGTTGTTTAATTTGTCTGGAAGCAAGACGTCTATGTACACGATGGGGCTGGTTTTCTTTTTGTAATCCGTGATTGTCTGTAGACCCTGCCACAATAGTCTCATGTTTGAGCCGTTGAATTGCGACTCCACTTTGTCTCTATACTGATACTTTGCTTGTTTGATTGCCTTACGGAGGGAATAACTACACTGTTTGTATTTAGTCATATTTCCAGTCACCTTGCCATGATTGAATGTGGTGGTACGTGCTTTCATCTTTGCGCGAATGCTACCATCAATCCACCGTTTCTAGTTAGGGAAGGTTTTAATAGTCACAGGTATTAAACAGTCCCCGGGGCTAAATTATGAAAGACTGTAGTAACGATAAGCTCCGATGTGATATGTTCTGCTTTTGGTACTGGAGAAATTAAGAAAATACCTTTCCTATTTATTATTGCTGCATAAACGTTATCTTGCACATTTTATCTCACCAACCGTTTCTAATTTGCAATAAGATGAAGACATTCGTCTATGAAGCATATTCGCTATTCCCAATCCAGAAGAGAGACTTCTCTCGTGCAGAGCCTGTGTGTGTCTCGCACACATCACACACACACACACACCTTAATTAGCAAAGATGGCGGAGAGAACTAAACGTTCAAAAGGCCACAAGTGCAACAAGAATTTTGATTGTAAGGGCGGAAATACAAACAATCTGTCCAAACATCTATGGAAAGTGCATCATGTACAGGCAGAGAAATGCAGTTTTCGACTGCCTAGCTCGTTGTTCATCCCTCGTTGCCCGATCTACTTTCGGTATATATGCTAGCAGCCTGGAGCCCACACACAGAGTTAACTCAATTATGAGAAACATGGGGTCATGATCAAAAGTAACCATTAGCCAGCTGATTTAATTTATGTACGCACCCATAGCTAAACAATCACCCATTTAAAGATTTTGCTACTTTTTTGTTAAAGTTCCAGCTACAATGAACCAACCCACTCCTCCCTCTAATACCTCTGGTCCAAGCCAAAGACAAGCCCAAAGCCCCTTCACGCTGTCAGATAGTGTGACTGAGGAGAGGGTGAATGAGTGCCACCTAACCGTGACCAAGTTCACAGTGAAAGGCCTAGACCCCTTTGACACAGTGGAGTCCAAGGCCTTTAGGTAACAGTCAGTATATATATATATATATATTGAGTTGTATTCATTTTTAGGTTATAGTAGTATAAAAGGGTTGTATGTTAGTCCCATCACTCCACAATACACAACGACACAATAAATCAATAATGATAATTCAACACATTAAAACTTTTTTCTTTTTTACTGTAGGGAGATGAACAAGGCACTCAACGTCCAAATATACCCCTCCCTCCAGGAGTTACCTCAGTGACACATTCATTCCTACCTGGTGTGGTGTAGAAAAGGCCAATGTGATCACTGAGCTGAAGGACCTGCCAAAGCTGGCCATGACATTCTACACCAGTCTCTGTCAGGACCACTCTCTCACTGTTACAGTGCACTACACAAGCCAGGACAGTTTAAAACAGAAGGTCCTCCACACCAGGGCAGAGTACAAATCGCAAACTGGCGAAGTAGTGGCAGAGGAGATCTCAGACATTCTGGAAGAGTTTGACATAGAGCCGAGCAAGATTGTAGCTGTGACTGTTAATAATGCTGGCAATATAGATGTTGCAATCAAGAGGTTACACATCCTAAAAATAGGATGCTTTGCGCACACATGTAATCTGGCAGCGCAGAAAATCTACAAAATGAATTCTATTGTTAAATCAGGGCAGTGGTCGTGTAGTTCAAGTGATTGATGTCCAAAACAGTCTTGAAGGAAATGTGGCAGCTCCTTGGTAAGAAGCCAGTTCAATCTATTAAATTATTATTCTGAAATTCCCACATTTAACAATTTCAGTCAACATTCAAGTGTGTGGTAATTAAATGTACTGTATGTTATTTTTTGTTGTCGTTTCAGGCATTTCGCAACACTCACTCATCCTTGATGTCAAGAACAGATGGAACTCTATCTAATGAGAGAGAGATTCATGGAGCAGTATTCAGCGATCCAAGCAGCAGCCTTGAACCCACAACCGTGAAAAGCAATGTCCAAGGTCAACCTGGACCGTCTGAAGGACGAGGACTTCCATAAGGCTGAGGAGTTTGTCCAGCTCATGAGAATCCTCTATACATCCACACTGTGTGTGTCATGTGAAAAGAATGCCACCTGTGGACAGATCATACCCAACCTCCAAAAACTGGAAGAGAACTTCACTGTGAAGCATGAAGATACAACGTTTGTGGCAACCATCAAAGAGAAGGTGTTGGGAGAACCTCCCCGAGTGCTATCAGGATGAGGACATTCAAGCCTTCCTGCATGAGGCCACAGCAATGGACCCCAGATTTAAAGGGAGGCCGGTGAGTGACACTACCTGGGACAGGCTGAGGAAGGCAACTGTTGAGGCCAATGTGACAGAAGCAACACCAGGGCTGTCAGAGGAGCTGGAGCAGACAGACACAGAGCACCAGCAACATGAGGAGGAGTCTGAAGGAGAAGGGGGTATGGAGGAGACAGTCCCTCCATTGTACAAAACAAGGAGTGCCTTGGAGGAGCTGTTTTCAGAGGAGGACGGAGTTGAGGTTGACGATCCAACAGGACACCTCGTCCCTTACCGAGCGTGTTGACCTAGAGATTGAGCTCTACAAAGGCCTGCCTCCCATTCCCATGGCTGAAGATCCTGTGATGTGGTGGTGGGAGAAGAAAACCCACTCTGCCCCTCCTGACAAACAGCACAACAAGCTACCTCTGTGCTCAAGCCTCCTCCACCCCTAGCGAGAAGGTATTTTCGATTGCAGGGAACACAATAAGCCAGGAGAGGTCCCGACTTCTGCCAGAGAAGGCAAATATGTTGATCTTTCTCCAGAAGAACTGCTAGTCCTTTTGCAGCCTACCTTCATGCTCCACCAGTGTTGCTCTATACCACTATTTTCGCAGGAAAATATTGTTCATTTCATTTGTTTTACATTTCCATCATCATGTCACGTTCTGACCTTTATTTTCCTTTGTTTTGTCTTTATTTAGTATGGTCAGGGCGTGAGTTGGGGTGGGCAGTCTATGTTTAGGTTACTGTTTCGGCCTAGTATGGTTCTCAAGCAGAGGCAGGTGTCGTTAGTTGTCTTGATTGGGAATCATACTTAGGTAGCCTGGGTTTCACTCTTGGTTTGTGGGTGTTTGTTGTTTCCGTGTCTGTCACCACACGGGACTGTTTCGGTTTGGTTTTCGTTTATGTTCACATGTATTGTTTTGTATTTCTTAGTGTTCAGTTTATGTTTTATAATAAACGATATGGAGACTTACCACGCTGCGTTTTGGTCCGATCCCTGCTACACCACTTCAGATGAAGAGGAGGAAATCTGCCGTTACACATCACAACATTAGAGTCTATTGTGATTTATTCTAAACATTCCTGTTTCTTTAGCTGTAAATAATTGTTATTCTACATTTCAGAAAAAAAAGCCATGTTAATTCTGTTCTTAATGTTTGTTTTTTTCGTAAAAAATTACAGAAAACAAACCAATAAGAATACCGTTAAAGTACCAGATTGATAAGCAGTATTGGTAAGAGTAGTAATACCGTTAAAATCTTACCGATACCCATCCTTACAGTGGGTACAACATCTCCTATACACTTCCTTATAAACTCGCTCACCGAGTCAGCGTATACGCAATGTTATTATCGGAGGCTACACGGAACATATCCCAGTCCATGTGATCGAAGCAATCTTGAAGTGAGGAATCCGATAGGTCTATCCAACGCTGGTCTGACCAAAGTGCGAGCGCTTCCTGTTTTAGTTTCTGCCTATAGGAGGGGAGCAACAAGATGGAGTATTTTTCAGATTTTCCAAAAGGAGGACTATGAGGGCCTTGTATACATTGCGGAAGTTAGATTAGCAATAGTCGAGTGTGTTACTTGCTCGTGAACAACAATCGATATGCTGATAGCATTTAGGTAGCCTTGTTCTCAAATTAGCGTTGTTAAAATCCCAAGCTACAATAAATGCAGCCTCAATATATATGGTTTTCAGTTTGCATAAAGTCCAGTGAAGTTCCTTGATGGACGTCTTGCGGGGGGGATAAACACGGCTGTGACAATAACCGAGGACAGTTCTCGTGGGAGATAATACAGTTGGCATTTGATTGTAAGGAATTCTAGGTCAGGTGAACAAAAGGACTTGGGTGCCTGTATGTTGTTACAATTACACCATGAGTAGTTAATCATGAAACATACACCTCCCCCTTACCGGAGAGATGTACATTTCTGTCGGTGCGATGCACTAAAATTACTTGGCTGTATGGACTCCGATAGCATGTATGTTACAATCCCGGAAATCTCTTTGGAAAGCAACTCTTACCCAGATTTCGTCGACTTTGCTAACTAGGGACTGGACATTAGTGAGTAATATACTTGGGAGAGGTAGGTGGTGTGTGCGCATCCCGAAGCCTAAATAGAAGACCGCTCTGGGACAATCTCCGGTGGCGTTGTTTTGGGTCGGCCTCTGGAATCAGTTCAAATGCCGTGGAAGATACAGACAAATGATCCGCTCTGGTAAGTTCACGTCTCTCTGATATCCAATAGTTCCTCTCAGTTGTATATAATAACACTTCAAGTTCTGGGCTAACAATGTAATAAATAATACATATCAAATTAAATACTGCACAGTTTCCTAAGGACTTGAAGCGAAGCTGCCATCTCTATCGGCGCCATCTTGCAACAAAGTTCTCTGGTATGATGAAACCAAGATTGAACACTTTGGCCTGAATGCCAAGTATCACGTTTGGAGGAAACATGGCAACATCCCTACAGAGAAGCATAGTGGTGGCAGCACCATAGCGGCAGAGACTGGGAGACTAATCAGGATCGAGGCAAAGATGATCAGAGAAAAGTACAGAGAAATCCTTGATGAAAACCTGCTCCAGAGCGCTAAGGACCTCAGACTAGGGTGAAGATTCACCTTTCAACAGGACAACGACCCTAAGCACACAGCCAAGAGTGGTAGGAGAGGCTTCGGGACAAGTCTCGGAATGTCCTTGAGTGGCCCAGCTAGAGCCCGGACTTGAACCCAATCTCTGGAGAGACCTGAAAATAGCTGTGCAGCGATGCTCCCCATCTAACCGGAGAGCTTGAGAGGATCTGCAGAGAAGAATGTGAGGAACTCTCCAAATACAGGTGTACCAAGCTTGTAGAGTCATACCCAAGAAGACCTGAGGCTGTAATCACTGCCAAAGGTGCTTCAACAAAGTAATGAGTAAAGAGTCTGAATACTTATGTAAAATGTGATGATTTTTTTTAATACATTTCCAAAAATAAATTTCTAAAAACCAGTTTTTTTTTCTTTGTCATTATGGGGTATTGTGTATACATTGATGGGGGGGGGGGGACAATTTCATCCATTTGAGAAAAAGGCTGTAACGTAACAAAATGTGGAAAAAGCCAAGGGGTCTGAATACTTTACGAATGCACCGTATACTGCGGGTTGGTTCAGTCTTTTTCTGAGTGGTAAAAACACACATTTCATACCAACTCCATCCCTTCCGTTTACTTTCACAATACCAATCTCGTCTGATCACGGTAGACACCAAAACAGGTCTCAAAAAGCTGGTTCAGAATTACAATATCTAATTTGGTTCCATCTAAAATCGAAAATACATTCAGAGTCAATAGAAGACAATCTTTGATGGTTGGATTAAATCTCTCTCTCCCTCTGTCTGTCTGTCTCTCTCTCTCTCTCATATCAGTGTATGTTACGTGCACCCAATACCAGACAGACTGCATGGTCTCTCATTCTTCTCCACTGAATTTGTCATCGTCTTCACTGATTCCCTTTCATCGTCCTCCTCTTTCTCATCAGTATTCCAAGGGGTCAAAATTAGGAAGACATGTGCACTCTTTATTTTGCTCCCTCCCTCGCTCACGGTTTCTTTCTCTCGCTCACTAACACAAAATCTTGGAAGAATACTACAGTACAAGCTGCTTCATTGTATGCATTGTCTATAAATGGTGTATTGTGTCTTGTTAGAAATTAACCTCTCTCCATGGGATTCAATATTTTGATTATGTAACATGTTGATTTCAACAAAGAACATTTCTGTATTTGTATTGCAAATCCAAAGAAAATTACAACCTGCTTTTGTCAGCACGTCTCTCAAAATGTGGTCTCCAGCTAGTCACCCACCCATGCATGCACACTGCACAAGGTATACAGCCCTATTTTGGTGGCCTCTGATACATTATAATGCCATGATTCCATCTGAAATACACAGCAACATTATTGAATACTTGAACAACATAATCTCCTAGTTTGGTAAAATAAATTCTGGTATTGTGTAGAAAGACAAACATTTAAATGACTGAAAATGCATGAATTCAGTGTGTTGTTAGTTGTTTGGGATATTGCCTACATCTATACTGTATGGTCAGGACTATTTTCTAAGTAAGATAACCCTTTTTTAACAATAAACCTGTCTTCTATTGATATTCAAGATATTCATATCTACCATTATATTGCAAGTTATGAATTGCCTCAATGATGTTTGTTTTTCAAATTCTGTATTTTATTGGCTCTGTGGCTGTGGACACTAAGGGTAAGCAAACCAATGTGTCTTTTTATTTTATTTGGGTGAACTCTCTCTTTGGCCTGTCAATCAGTTTGACCTGTAAATCAATTACTGTGATTGGGATTGTCAGGGGAGGGGGCAGGATGTTTGTCAGTCACAGAGTTGGTATGGTTTCAGACCCGTCAATCAATTATTGTGGGTGGGAATAGCCCCCCCAAAAATCTTCTAATTACATTTATTGAGGCAAAAAACCTAAGAAATGAGGCTGTATTCAATCAAGTAAACATACATTCCGTGTTTACAAAACAATATAGAATTGCAGGAAACTGGTTTTCAGGGGGTGACCCCCAGACTCCCACCATAGTGTGCACCCACACTTTTATACAAAGTCATGCTTTCATGACTAGACCTACAGGTATGAATGAAGAAAGAAGCAGTTGTTAACCATGGGCTTTGCTACACAGAAAGCAACAGTTGACAACTCCATAGTCAACACTACATTCAAATCAGTAGGCCTATATCAATATCTTTAATAATACCATTTAATGATCATTAGCTTTTATAACCGTCAATGTTATGTTTTTTTATATCATATTTTGGTCCAGAATGAGGCTCTCTCCAATACCTACTGTTCCTTCAGTGAGAATTCAACATCTTCCTCGAATGTTTTCATAATTTATCTGCAGATAATCATCGAAAAACAGTAATAGCCTACCATTATGCAAATTAGGGAGCCAAACTAATGGTCCTCTCACCTATGCAATTCGGTTCCTGACATTCACCTAAAAGAGACATTCAAAAATAGCTGTTCGTTCACAAACAACCCATCACTAGGCTACACTGATGTCACGTTAGTGGTCCCTGGAAAATCTCGACATGAGCTTGAATCCTAAGAAAATACACACAAGATCATTAGTTTACTTGTCCCGACGCGATACCATGGACATATAACTACGTTGTTTGATTGATGAATAGCAAAAGGATATAGGAGTTTGACTTTATTCAGTTCGGCACCTTTTATAATCTAGTCAACACAATCAAAGCACAGTAAACACAGTCAATAGCCTATGCGGCCCAACGTGGCTTGCTAAATTAAACACGCAAAATAAATAAATGTGCCACAAAAAGAGTATGAAGTGGATTTCAACTCATCGTTACCACTTACATTACATGGGACGTATAAATTCACTCAGAGGAGATGAAGCATAATGCTTTCTCTTCTCTCTGAAAATAAATTTGACTGCAGCCAACCACAGTGCACAAAAATAACACAGGTACCGAGAGGCAGGACAGGCAGCAGATTGACAGACCAGCAGAGTTTCCCTGTCATCGCTCCATTTGTATAAGCCCTGTCAATAGATCACTAGAAGATGCATCATTTCATTCACTCTAGGGGGAGAAGGCTATATGAACTTTTCTGACTAGAGAATTGAAACTTTTAAATGAAAAGAAGCCTAGTTCATTTATGAAGTGGAAAAAGTATCCGACTGCCAATTGATCTGTTAATGGCCGTTTTGCCGATTACTGTTATTCTTATTGTGTTACTTTTTATTTTAGTCAACTTGGTAAACATTTTCTTAACTCTTCTTGAACTGCACTGTTGGTTAAGGGCTTGTAAGTAAGCATTTCAATGTAAAGTCTACACTTGTATTCTGCGCATGTGACAAATAGTTTGATGCGATTTGGTCGGCGCCTTGGGAAACCGCTGATCATCCATAACCTGTCATTACTTCTACTTCTAGAATTCCAACACAGCAGACATCAAATTACAAAAGAAAATTCCACAGCACAGCACCCTACATCTGTGATTTGTTCACTAGTTAGGACATCTACTTTGTGCATGACAAGTGCTTTTTCCAACAATTGTTTACAGACAGATTGTTTCACTTATAATTCACTGTATCACAATTCCAGTTGGTCAGAAGTTTACATACACTAAGTTGACTGTGCCTTTAAACAGTTTGGAAAATTCCAGAAAATGATGTCAATTAGCCTATCTTCTAAAGCCATGACATCATTTGAGTCAATTGGAGGTGTACCTGTGGATGTATTTCAAGGCCTACCTTCAAACTCTGTGCCTCTTTGCTTGACATCATGGGAAAATCAAAAGAAATCAGCCAATACAGCAGAAGAAAAGTGTAGACCTCCACAAGTATGATTCATCCTTGGGAGCAATTTCCAAATGCCTGAAGGTACCACGTTCATCTGTACAATCAATAGTACGCAAGTATAAACACCATGGACCATGCAGCCGTCATACCGCTCAGGAAGGAGACGCGTTCTGTCTCCTAGAGAAAAACGTTCTTTGGTGCAAAAAGTGCAAATCAATCCCAGAACAACAGCAAAGGACCTTGTGAAGATGCTGGAGGAAACAGGTACAAAAGTATCTATATCCACAGTAAAAAGAGTCCTATATCACATAACCTGAAAGGCCGCTCAGCAAGGAAGAAGCCACTGCTCCAAAACCGTCATATAAAAAGCCAGACTATGGTTTCAAACTACACATGTGGACAAAGATCATACTTTTTGGAGAAATGTCCTCTGGTCTGATGAAACAAAATTAGAACTGTTTGGCCATAATGACCATCGTTATATTTGGGGGAAAAAGTGGGAGGCTTGCAAGCTGAAGAACACCATCCCAACCGTGTAGCATGGGGGTGGCAGCATCATGTTGTGGGGGTGCTTTGCTGCAGGAGGGACTGGTGCACTTCACAAAATAGATGGCATCATGAGGTGGACAATTATGTGGATATATTGAAGCAACATCTCAAGACATCAGTCAGGAAGTTAAAACTTGGTCACAAATGGGTCTTCCAAACGGACAATGACCCCAAGCATACTTCCTAAGTTGTGGCAAAATGGCTTAAGGACAACAAAGTCAAGGTATTGGAGTGGCCATCACAAAGCCCTGACCTCAATCCTATAGAAAATGTGTGGTAAGAACTGAAAAAGCATGTGCAACCAAGGAGGCCAACAAACCTGACTCAATTACACCAGCTCTGTCAGGAGTAATGGGACAAAATTCACCCTAATACACTAATTCAGTGTATGTAAACTTCTGACCCACTGGGAATGTGATGAAAGAAATAAATCACTCTACTATTATTCTGACATTTCACATTCTTAAAATCAAGTGGTGATCCTATCTGACTTAAGAAAGGACATTTTTCTAGGATTAAACGTCAGGAATTGTGAAAAACTGAGTTTAAATCTATTTGGCTAAGGTGTATGTAAACTTCCGACTTCAACTTGTATGTATGCATGTATGACTGAATGTGTGTGTGTGTGTTAGTAGCAGCAGCATGGTTGGGGGGGGGCCACAATGGCCCCAAGGCAGCAGCCCCAACCCCACAGCCTGGGGACGATAACGTAACCGCTCCCCTCCTTACTACACCATCCACGTATGCGTGCACACACACACAGAATGGGGGCAGGTACCCTACCGGTTAGAGTGTTAGGCCAGTAACCGAAAGGGTGCTAGTCCGAAGCCCTTGAGCAAGGCACTTAACCCTATTTTCTCTAGGGTTGGCGTGGATAACGGCTGACACTGGCCATGACCCTACTCTCTGAGGGTGTCTCTTAGGGGGAGATGGGATATGCAAAAACACATTTCCAAATCACACATGCATATTAATACACACTTTTACATGTGTGAAATAGGACAAATATAAGCACTAACCACCTGACCACATGTTGCTTATATTACAGGGACCACTACATTACTTAATACCTCAATTACCAAAGACAATGGCTTAATTATAGAGTGGCATGAACATCAAATGTGGACCGTTACAATGAATTGAAAGGATGGTAATGGAGTTGGTAGTGTCTGTTCAGGGCTCCAACCAGTCAGGCATAGTACGCATCCCAAATTGCACCATACTATTCCTATAGTGCACATCTTTTGACCAGAGTTAAAGCAGTTAGTGTTTAATGGTATCCCTGTGCGTCACAGTTGGAATTCACTTATTGTAGCCTACATTATGCGTTGAGGTACAGCTGGTTCAAATCCCCAAGACGACTAGGTGAAACATCTGTTGAGGTGCACTTGAGCAAGGCCATTTCTCCCATAAGTCACTCTGGCTAAGAGAGTCTGCTAAATGACTCAAATGTTAAATGTAATTGGTATACTACTGTATGTTTCATACATTTCCTTACATGAGTTTGACGTTGTGTTGACACCATTAAATTATATTACGTTTCTGTACTGTGTTGCTTCACTAAAGCAAAACCTATTGCTGATGTTGAACAACATGGTAGGGCAAAATAGTGATATATGTTGGACCACCCTGATCCCTGGTATTGTGGCAGATAGAAACAGCTAAACAGACTACAGGCTTTCATTTATAGCCATTTACTTCATGTCCATGCATAGAATAGAAAGGTACAGGCATGGAGACCGACGGTCCTGTACTGTATTCAACATTCAAGTGACAGCTCAAAAGTAAATGAATAGAATTAATCAATTAAAATTACAAAATCAATAAAATCTATTTAAAAGTGGATACCCATCTCAGCTTCAGACTAAACGGTTCACTCCCCATGAATAGAAACCTAATACCTATCAGCAAGCAACCCACACCCAGGAAATTAAATTACATTCATCCAGTAGCGATGATTCCTCCTCACGACAATTATACCATATTGTACTATGATTACTTTCTCCATTGTAAATTCAAATCACACACACATTCTAGGAAATGAATTACTGAAGTAATCAAAGTCTATTCAAGTGAAGATTACTTAAGTGTCTGAAAAAAAGTTAAGACCAAATTGACCACAAAACTATCGGTTAGCGGCATGTTATGTTAGTAAATGTAATCTTAATTCCTTATTGCCCTTTTGAAAATACTTTCATTTGGAGTAATAATCATACAATTTTGAGAAACCCTTGAACAATTAACCTTTTGAAATGTTAATTGCCTTTATGTCCCCTTCAACCAAAGTGACTGCAGCTAAACCTACATTTTTTACGACGTACAGTGCATTCAGAAAGTATTCAGACCCCTTGACTTGTTCCACATTTTGTTACTATACAGCCTTATTCTAAAATTGATTAAATATATACGTTTTTCTAAAATATACATACAAATCCCATTATGACAAAGCGAAAACAGGTTTAGACATTTTTGCAAATGTATATACAACTTTTTTTTATATTTTTTTATTCAGTATTCAGACCCTTTGCTATGAGTCTCAAAATTGAGCTCAGGTGCATCCTGTTTCCATTGATCATCCTTGAGATGCTTCTACAACTTGATTTGAGTTCACCTGTGGTAAATTCAATTGATTAGACATGATTTGGAAAAGACACACACCTGTCTATATGGTTCCACAGTTGATAGTGCATGTCAGTGCAAAAACCAAGCAATGGGGTTGAAGGAATTGTCCGTAGAGCACCGAGACAGGATTGTGTCAAGGCACAGATCACGGGAAAGGTTGAAAGCATTGAAAGTCCCCTAGAAACACAGTGGCCTCCAACATTTTTAAATGGAAGAACTTTGGAACCGCAAGGACTGTTGCTGGTGCTGGCCAAAATGGGAGAACCTTCCAGAAGTACAACCAGCCCGCTAAGAGTTTTCCAAAAGGCACCTAAAGGACTCTGACCATGAGAAATAAGATTCTCTGGTCTGATGAAACCAAGATTGAACTCTTTGGCCTGAATTCCAAGCGTCACGTCTGGAAGAAACCTGGCACCATCCCTACGGTGAAGCATGGTGGTGACAGCATCATGTTGTGGGGATGGTTTTCACTGGCAGGTAATGGGAGACTAGTCAGGTTCGAGGCAAAGATGAAAGGAGCAAAGTAGAGAGATCCTTGATCAAAACCTGCTCCAGAGGGTCCAGGACCTCAGAGTGAGGTGAAGGTTCGACTTCCAGCAGGACAACGACTCTAAGCACACAGCCAAGACAACGCAGAAGTGGCTTCAGGACAAGTCTCTGAATGTCCTTGAGTGGTCCAGCCAGAACCCGGACTTGAACATGATCTAACCTCTCTGGAGAGATCTGAAAATAGCTGAGCAGCAATGCTCCCCATCCAACCTGACAGAGCTTGAGAGGATCTGCAAAGAAAAATGGGAGAAACTCCCCAAATACAGGTGTGCCAAACTTTTAGCGTCATACCCAAGAATACTCGAGGCTGTAATCGCTGCCAAAGGTGCTTCAAGAAAGTACTGAGTAAAGGGTCTGAATACTTATGTAAAATGTGATTGGTTTTTATTTTTAATAAATTAGCAAAAATTTCTAAACATGTTTTTGATTTTTTTAATTATGGGGTATTCTGTTTAGATTGAAAATAAAAAAAGATTTAATACATTTTAGAATAAGTCTGTAACATAACAAAATGTGGAGAAGGTCAAGGGGTCTGAAAACTTTCAGTACACATGTAGGATTTTCATTTGAGCCAATTTAAACCTGCAACAATAGGAAATGTGAATTATTACGTGGATTATAATTAATGTGCAGTTTTGTATGGGTTGATACATTTTTTATAAGGGAAAATTAAGTAACATTTCTGAAGTGGAAATTACAAACTTCTAAAGCCTTTTTAAAACCTCAAATGCACTATAAGCTTTACATTTCCTGTTCTCCTGCAACAGGGTGATTAAATATAGATCCTACATCTATACATATGACTCCTTATCGATCTTTATTCTTCTCATAGACTGCACGTCCATGCCAAGACTTGAATCGTTGCGTGTCAAAGACAGACACTTTCTGACAACTGAAGAAGTTTGAAGAATTCTGATTGCTAAACCATGGTATTTCATTGTAATAATTTTTTGTTAAATGGTTATCAATAAGTTATATAAAGACAACAGGCAGGTGACTTACTGCATTAAGATGAAGATGATGAGTGTGAAGCCTGCCATGACGATGAAGGGCATGCCAGGGAAGGTGGGCAGGGTCAGAGGGAACAGGCCATTAAACATCACCGCTGCAAACATAATACATGTGGTCTCCACAGACGCAGAGAAGGAGAACATCGCACCTGCAGGGTCACAAAAGAAACACGAGTTTATGCAGAGCCTTACGTTGACAGAGTTCCATCAACTGAACTCATGAACGTTGCAATAGTTGTTGAAACTCTCCAAATATAAGGCTCTGAGTTTTCAGCGGTTCTAAGTTTGAAGACACAAATTATTCTAAGCATTGATTTCTGTGTTACAAATTAGTTTTTTGGTGTGACTGTAAAAGAAAATAGTTGACTACCCTAGAAAAGAAGAGTTTAGACTACCAACAGAGGTTTAAATATGTAATGTTTTCATTACATTTAACATTTACATTTGTCTGTACTTTCAGATGTCTGTACTTTCATTGAAAGCATTGTTTAAGCACACACAGTCTAGGTTGAATAACTTTGAACATGAAGACAAAATTTAATTTGATATCATTGTGTATTTGTCACATGCACTGAATACAACAGGTGTAGTAGACCTTACAGTGAAATGCTTACTTACAAGAGATTAACCAACAACGCAGTTAAGAAAATACCACAAAAAAAAAGAGAAAACCAAATAATTAAAGAGCAGCAGTAAATAACAATAGCAGGGCTATATACAGGGGGTACCAGTACAGAGTCAATATGCGGGGGCACCAGTGTCGAGGTAATTATGTACATGCAGGTAGGGTTATTAAGGTGGCTATGCATAGATAATAACAGTGTAGCAGCAGCATAGAAAGGGGTGCAAATAGTCTGGGTATCCATTTGATTAGCTGTTCAAGAGTCTTATGGCTTGGGGGAAGAGGCTGTTTAGAAGCCTATTGGACCTAGACTTGGCACTCCGGTACCGCTTGCCATGCGGTAGCAGAGAGAACAGTCTATGATTAGGGCTACTGGAGTCTTAGACAATTTTAGGGCCTTCCTCTGACACCACCTGGTATAGAGGTCCTGGATGGCAGGAAGTTTGGCCCCGATGTGATATACTGGCCCGTACACATTACCCTCTGTAGTGCCTTGCAATCGGAGGCCGAGCAGTTGCCATACCAGGCAGGAATGCAACCAGTCAGGATGGTGCAGCTGTAGAACCTTTTGAGGATCTGAGGACCCGTGCCAAATCTTTTCAGTCTCCTGAGGGGGAATAGGTTTTGTTGTGTCTTCTTCATGACTGTCTTGGTGTGTTCGGACCACGTTAGTTTGTTGATGATGTGGATGCCAAGGAACTTGAAGCTCTCAACCTGCTCCACTACAGCCTCATCGATGATGAGGCAGCTCTACCCTTTAGCTCAGTGCGAATGTTTCCTGTAATCCATGGCCTCTGGTTGGGGTATGTACAGTGCCTTGCGAAAGTATTCGGCCCCCTTGAACTTTGCGACCTTTCGCCACATTTCAGGCTTCAAACAAAGATATAAAACTGTATTTTTTTGTGAAGAATCAACAACAAGTGGGACACAATCATGAAGTGGAACGACATTTATTGGATATTTCAAACTTTTTTAACAAATCAAAAACTGAAAAATTGGGCGTGCAAAATTATTCAGCCTCCTTAAGTTAATACTTTGTAGCGCCACCTTTTGCTGCAATTACAGCTGTAAGTCGCTTGGGGTATGTCTCTATCAGTTTTGCACATCGAGAGACTGAAATTTTTTCCCATTCCTCCTTGTAAAATAATTTTGCACGCCCAATTTTTCAGTTTTTTATTTGTTAAAAAAGTTTGAAATATCCAATAAATGTCGTAGCTAAGTATCTAGACAAGGTAGCTATTTAACTCTTGAAAATCTTGATTGCTATTCAAAGTTATTTTGCCTGCAAGAACAGTATCATTACTAGTGGTGCAATGATTTGAGAAATAATACAAATGTTACCAATCTTTCAATGCAGGTATACATTCTACATAGTATTGTTTCAATAAAATGACTGAATAAGAGAAAGGAATAACAAACTGTTACTGTGCATCATTTGTTCATCCAACCATTCTCTGATGTGGCCATGATGGACTTACGGAGAACACGGAATATCCACGAGGCTGCTGGCCCTTTTCTCTATGCTGAGGATGTCAATGTTCATCAAAATATAATAACATGCATATTTCTTTCAGGAGTTGGACTTGAAGAACAGGGAACATTCTGGGTCAAAAGTCCAATGTTAAACTGTCTCTTCATTTCAGTCACGTTGAAGTGTAATGTAAGGTACGCCTTGCAACTTATTCCGCTTGCTCTTTAGGGGGCTAGGTCAGGTTACTGTGAGGCACTTTGTGAACACTTGATGTAAAAAGGGTTTTATAAGTTAAATGTGATAGAGCAAATGTGGTGGAGCTCAAGACCCACCTTGTTCGTCTGGCTCTACGATGGTGGAGGACAGAGAGCGGATGACAGCCTGAGTGATGCCAGCAGGGGCAGACACCACAGCCACTGGGGGGAAGGGAGAGACAGGAAATGGCAGGGTAGGACAGACAGAACAAAATGAGGACAGACAGGACAGAACAGGAGGACAGGACAAATGGGCAGATGGGACAGGCTCAGGCTCGTTAAAGGGGAGGTGAGGGTAAGACATTGCATTCTCCCTTTATTAGAATACAGTTTAAAGCCTAATCATCACAATTGAGGATGTGTGTGTGTGTGTGTGTGTGTGTGTGTGTGTGTGTGTGTGTGTGTGTGTGTGTGTGTGTGTGTGTGTGTGTGTGTGTGTGTGTGTGTGTGTGTGTGTGTGTGTGCACGCATGTAGATGTGCTGTATGTGTACTTATTATGTTTGTTACTTAAAAGGTGCACAACGCAGAAAAGGCTCCGTAATTTCCTGGTGGCTAAAATTCAAATAGTTGGCCTAATTTACCATAACCAAACATTTGTATTTTCAGCTGTTAGAAGCTGGTGTACAAAACCGAAAGTAAAAGAAAGACGAAACGTAAGAACGGGAAGCATAGAAATAGCACCCCCAAAAAGTGACATATTGCAGCTTTAAAACATGCAGTCAGACGAACCAACTCCTGCCTGGCTATGGAAATGGGGGTGATGACTCTGAAGCTGTACCAGCGTGCTAACCCTCATTATTCCAGACAAAGGAAGAGAGCAGAATGCAGATATCTGGTGAGGTTGCAGCTAATTATTCACATAATGCTTAAAAGTGTGTGTGTGGTCATGCCACTCATCTCCCCTCTAAAATGCTTTAGTCCACCTCCACGTTGATTAGAATAACAATTTCTACAACTATTTATTTAATTAAGGATATCAATACCCATCCTGTACATCTCCCTCGGTCTCAAAAGCCTGTCTGACCACTAGGCTGGCACAATGCACTGTTATCCTAAAGGAGTCCGTGTTTAAGCAGCTCGTCAGGAAAATGACAACTTCACATACTCCAAGACAAAAGGATTTGTGTCTCTTTTTAATTAAAGCACAGCAGTGTCGAAGTGTGTCAACATCATCACAACAACTCCTGGCTAAAATCCAATCCAGCCTGTACTGTTATGTTGCAGTCTTAACCTCATCAGTTACGAAGGTCTCTGCATGAAACCTTTCAAACATTTTTTATTTATACCAGGGGTGGCCACCCTCCACCCAGACAGGGAGTGGCCCTGCATCTACATGCTTACTCCAACCCTGCTGTAACACACCTGATACAGCCAATCAGGGTCCTGGTGGGTAGCCAATTCCTAGACTCAAGTGTGTTAGATTAGGGTTGGAGCAAAAGCCTGCAGGAGGGTAACTCTACAGGAGGACGGTAAGGCACCAAAACTTTTATATTTGAGAAAACGTCAGGGATTTTATTCATAGTGTCTCAGAGTAGGAGTGCTGAACTATCCGTATTCTTAAAACACTTTGTGAATAGCGGACCAGAATTTCATATTAGTTCAGTACATCATCAATCCGTGCATTGGTCCTCTCACCTAGAAACACCATCCACGTGTTAGTGGAGAAGGCCATTAGAACTAAGCCTGCTGTCCTGAAGAGAACACTCACTTTGGCCAGAGTCATCTCTCCTACCACTCTCATAAGCAGTGGGAAGATCCCCAGCAGGGTACACCCCTAGGACAAAACATTACATACCTTTAGACATTCTTTACTTCTTATTGCATATTAATGATTGTTTAATTCTTGATTGGAAGTTGAATGAATTGGATACATTGAGTGATGGGATCATTGAGTCTATTATTCCTAACAATCTGCAATTACCGTTGGGCAATCAATTTACTGGTCGCTCCTAAAAACACAATTTTGGGTAATTTGGGGAAAGTTTGCTGTTTGGCTTTTGTTCTACAACGAGTCATTATAATGTTGGAACCGCATTCCTTT
This sequence comes from Oncorhynchus masou masou, assembly GCF_036934945.1. Classification (NCBI taxonomy): domain Eukaryota; kingdom Metazoa; phylum Chordata; class Actinopteri; order Salmoniformes; family Salmonidae; genus Oncorhynchus; species Oncorhynchus masou. The sequence goes on from NC_088232.1 coordinate 27,031,062, forward strand.
AGAGATTGTGTCAAAACAACAAACATGGATATTTATGTACTTGTGTGTGTGTAGGCTATATATGTGCGTGCATACACTTCACGCCCGAGTGTGTGTGTGCACGCGTCTGTCTATGCCCATCAGAGTGCCTGTGTGTAATGTGACTCATTTGCCCTCTTTGTCTAAAAGCTGACAGATTTGATTTAATTATCCCGTCCAGCTCAGGGTGACAAGTTGCCAGTGTCCTCATCCCCCCTCTGCCCCCTTCCCTCACCAGCAGTCTCAAATCTACACTAGGAAACATAATAGGAATGCATAAACGTTTCCCTGAGAAGGTCAGCTCTCTATGTTTTTACTTCAATCAACTCATTAGAGCTTGTGGTGTTTGTGCTGTTTAATCATTCTTAGGGAACTCTGCTCTGCCCTAATTACAAGTCAATCTCATTCTCAACCTTTAAGCCAATTATTAAAAGCTACCTCAAGGAGAGGAGCCGTGAACCCACCCCTGCTGCCCTCCCAGACCTGCTACGGAGGAGAAGTAATACATTTAATTGACAATTCCATAACCCTTTGATATTCTATTATGTAACTAACATTAATATTGGGGATGGATTACCTGTGTTAGTTTAGCCGAGGCTACAAGCTGCTCATTTTCTCCTCCTAATTCCCCGAGCTCTCCCTTGTTTTTTCAACTTTCACTGTTTGAATCCCGAGAGCTAAAAACAAACCCTGTAGTTTTCCCCTCTTCTAAAGTCTTTCATCTGTTGGTAATTAAAGTATGTTTGTAGCAGAGGGCAAGAAGCAACACTCAGACATCCCCCATAGACTACGGACATAATACACCTCCTCCTCCAAATCGATTCCGCTGCCTGCCTCAGAGTCAGCCCAACAAAAGGCAGCAGAGCGTTCTGAGAGCCCCTGTGGCACCGTGCGGAGCAGTTGAGCCGACAGACTAAATGGGAAAGCGTCGCCTCTCCGATCTGGATTCTCAGCTCTTTAACAAGCAGTCTTTGTTTAAGTGTCACATCAAGGCAAGACATCGACCCAGACTCATTCATGAGATCACGAAGGACGAAGAGAGACACACTCAAGTACCCCCCCCCCCCCACACACACACACACACACACACACACACACAAAAGGGTCCCTTGAAATACATACAGCATCTGAGTTGTAACTGCTGTGAACATATTAGAACTATGGTTGCTATTGGTTCAGATCAGTAAAGGTCTTGTGTAAGTACATTGTTTGGATGTTTTTTGTGTGGTTTCAGCTATTTTTAATGAAACTATTTTTGTTTCTGTTTTGCCGTTATGTGGTTTGGGATTTCTAAAACAAGGTGAAACGGTAAGCATGTGTTATTGTAAATGTGTGGGGACCGGATGGTACTATGCACTCTTGCTCCGAGCCATGGGACAGGGACATAGCTAGTGCATATCATTAACTATCATCCAATCCATGGCCAGTCAAGTGGAGACCTGTGGACCTTGGTTTGGAAAGTCACACGTGGGTAACTAACCCCAGTACGCAGACAGAGGAACAGTAATCATGTGATCTGAGTCAGGTGCAAATGTTTTCACAACATTATGCAATGAAATTTGGCAGTACTCTAGGAACATATAAAGCCAAAGGCAATGGGATCATCATTTTTTCAGTTAGATTTAGTTTTATGATTGAATCAGCTGAACAAATAAACCCATAGGTGCAAGTGGTAATGCAAACAAATGTAGCTTCCATTTGAAATGTACAGTACAGAGCTGGACCTCTAGTTATGTGGATCAGACTTTGCACCATATCATCCAAATCTTTACATATTACTGTCTTATTACAGTATTATTGTCAATGCATTTCTCAGTGATTTGAGTCTTTAGTTGCTGGGAAAATCAATTGATGTTTGCCTTTTGGTGCATCTAAATCACAATCATGACCTTTCTGATGAAGCAGAGCCACTTACTAACAGCAGCATCTGGGCCGACTTGAACACGCCATACAGTTCAGTTGTGAACTCCCTTGGCTCGTACTTCAAATAGAGCAGGGAGATAGCCTGCTCTCCTGGATGGAGGAAACACACACACACAGAGAATTATTGCAAACGTAATAAATGTTTAGAGCGAGTTTAGGATATAGAGGAAAGGTTCATATAGAGTTGTAATGCAGTTATTGTGGTGGAATATTACTTGTCGGTTATATATACAGTACCAGTCAAAAGTTTGGACACCAATTCATTCAAAGTGTTTTTCTTTAATTTACTACTTTCTGCATTGTAAAATAATAGTGAAGACATCAGAACTATGAACACATATGGAATAATGTAGTAACCAAAAAAGTGTTAAATAATAATATATTTAAGATTCTTCAAAGTAGCCACCCTTTGCCTTGATGACAGATTTGCACACTCTTGGCATTTTCTCAAACAGCTTCACATGGAATGCTTTTTCAACAGTCTTGAAGAAGTTCCCACAAATGCTGAGCACTTGTTGGCTGCTGTTCCTTCACTCCGCGGTCCAACTCATCCCAAAACATCTCAATTAGGTTGAGGTCGGGTGATTGTGGAGGCCAGGTCATCTGATGCAGCACTCCATCGCTCTCCTTCTTAGTCAAATAGCCCTTACACAGCTTGGAAGTGTGTTGTGTCATTGTCCTGTTGAAAATCAAAATGATAGTGGAACAAAGCGCAAACCAGATGTGATGGCGTATCGGTGCAGAATGCTGTGGTAGCCATGCTGGTTAAGTGTGCCTTGAATTCTAAATAAATTACAGACAGTGTCACCAGCAAAGCACCCCCATACCATTACACCTCCTCCTCCATACTTCACGGTAGGAACTACACATGCAGAGATCATCTGTTCACCTACTCTGCGTCTCACAAAGACACGGTGGTTAGAACCAAAAATCTCTAATTTGGACTCATCAGACCAAAGGACAGATTTCCACCGGTCTCATGTCCATTGCTCATGTTTCTTGGCACACGCAGTCTCTTCTTCTTATTGGTGTCATTTAGTGGTTTCCTTGCAGCAATTCGACCACGAAGGCCTGATTCACGCAGTCTCCTCTGAACAGTTGATGTTGAGATGTTACTGTTGCTTTTACTCTGAAGCGTTTATTTGGGCTGCAATTTCTGAGGCTGGTAACTCTAATGAACTTATCCTCTGCAGCAGAGGTAACTCTGGGTCTTCCCTTCCTATGGCGGTCCTCTTGAGAGACAGTTTCATCATAGCGCCTGATGATTTTGCGACTGCACTTGAAGAAACTTTCAAAGTTCTTGAAATGTTCCCAGGTTGACTGCCCTTCATGTCTTAAAGTAATCATGGACTGTCATTTAACTTTGCTTATTTGAGCTGTTCTTGCCATAATATGGACTAGGTATTTTACCAAATAGGGCTATCTTCTCTATACCATCCCTACCTTAACACAACTGACTGGCTCAAACGCATTAAGAAAATTAACTTTTAACAAGGCACACCTGTTAATTGAAATGCATTCCAGGGACTACCTCATGAAGCTGGTTGAAAGAATGCCAAGAGTGTGCAAATCTGTCATCAAGGCAAAGAGTTGCAACTTGAAGAATCTCAAATATAAAATATATTTTGATCAGTTTAACACTTGTTTGGTTACTATATAATTACATGTGTTATTTCATAGTTTTGATTTCTTCACTATTATCCTACAATGTAGAAAATAGTAAAAATAAAGAAATACCCTGGAATGAGTAGGTGTGTCCAAACTTTTGACGGGTACTGTACGTGAACCATAGATTTTCATGACTGTCTTTAAATGGGTCATTTTACATGTAGGTGTACAGGGCAATCACATACTTCTGTAAATACAGACTGTCTCTGAAATGGTACATCTCATTTTCCATTTCATAAAATAACTGCTAGGAATGATTCTATAAGACATTTGAGATACTGGCATTTTATTCACTATTTAGGATTCTAGGACATCGCTTGAACACATGGCCGCTTGCATGTATAGACATGAGCTCTGAAGTAAATTTGTAATGTATTCATAACCAAGTATGAATTACTATGATGGTGACTATATAACTGACAGTCTTGGCCATTTCAAAAATGGATTGGGTTTATTATGAAGTGTACCATAACTGTACATGGTTTCAAAAATCATGTGGTCATGTATGGATGACAAACTGTACGTTGACATTGAGGTATGTAGGGAATGTAAACACTGAACCACATTCAAAATTGTTTCTTGGTGACAGTGAGTGCACAGATGCGTACTGCTAATACTGTAAAGGCCTACCATAATGTATGTGTCAAATAAGAAAACAATATGACAGCTCGATTGAAAACCCCCAGGGCAAGAAGCAACACCCAGACATCCCCCATAGACTACAGACTTAATACACCTCCTCCTCCAAATCGATGCGGCTGCCTGCCTCAGAGTCAGCCCAACAAAAGGCAGCAGAACGTTCTGAGAGCCCCTGTGGCACTGTGCGGTGCAGCGAGCCGACACAGACTAAGTGGGAAAGCATCACCTCTTCGATCTGGATTCTGAGCTCTTTAACCACATTCAACATTGTTGAGTGCACAGATGCTGTATTACTTATACTGTGAAGGTCTATCATACTGTATGTTTCAAATAGGAAAACAATGGCATTAATAGCTCATTTGAAAATCCTCAGTTGAACAGCTGTGTTGAGACAATAATGATCAAACAACAGATGGAGTTTACTCACCTACAGCTACCAGGTTGTTGATGAATGTGCAGACTATAAGAAGGTGGAGTTTCTGCCTCTGCTGTCCTGGCCTCCTCCTGAACATGGCTTTGAAGGACCTCTTGACATCAGACAGGCACAACAGGTTGGATGATGGTTCAGTGTCAGTGTCACCAGCTTCACATGGCAGTCTGTCTCCATCTTCCCCTGAGGGTGGAGGTGGGACTGAGCGTTCAGGATCCCGTAACCAAACCAGAATATAGAGCACTGAGAGAACATGGCAGGAGCAGTATGCCACAAATGCAGACATCAGCCCAAACTCCTGTATCAAGAAACCAACTAACAAGAACCCCACCATCCCTCCTACGTAGATCATCGACTCTGCCGCCGCCATACGCAGAGTACGGTTATTCCCCAACCCGGCTGTGACATCTGCTAAGTAACTAAATGAGCTAAGGAATACTGAGACGTATCCTCCAGAGAGGCCCGTTACCCCTGCGGCGACTAGCGACCAGTACACACTAATGTCCTCCAGTAGAGACATTGCTATGAGCACACCACCACTGACCAGAGACATAAGGCAAGGCAGCAGCATGACAGCCTTGCGGCTGGAGCGGTCAGACCAGGAGCCTAGCAGCATGGCTGGAAGGATGGACAGTAGGCTGGTCACACATGTGTAGATCAGGAGGATGTAGGAGGAACGACCCTCAATCAGCTCCTCCTCATCCTTGAGGTGCGCCGGGCTGCTGCAGATGTAAGAGTCTTGAAACAGCTCATAGCACACCTGGACAGAGGAACAGACACTTTAAGGTTTCCAGATCAAGATTAAGCCTAGTCCTGGAATAGAAAGCGTGCACAATAGAGAATCTATTTAATATAAAAAATTGTCCAGGAAAAGGCGTAATCTGGACACAGGAATTGTTATTAGGTACTCATGTTAGGGACTATTGCTATAATACACTTTTTTCATAAAATAATTTCATAATGACTCCCAGAGATAATGCCAAGGCTTCAGCTCAAAATACTTATGCAGTGTTGAGGCATGTAAAATGACCTTAGTCAATCCCACAGTTCCCATTGCACAGACTCAAGAACACATTTAATTCAAACCATACTTCTGCTTCCCTGTCTACATTCATCATTCACATTTTACTGGATAAAATCGAACCTGCAGAGCTGAACTTACTCTTGGGGAACCATTTCATCTGCTATGCATGCTATTGCAACATGGAAAGTGCTGCAGCATTAATGAGCCCAAACAGACAGATAAGATGTCAGTCTGAAATTATTAAATAAATCTGGACAATATAAACCATAAAAACAGAGAAAAACGACACAGAGAAATTATGGCCCTAGCTGCAAGAGGCACATTGTCTACAGAGTTTTATGTACAGTACATACAGACGTTGTTTGACGGTTGAACTCTGTAGTGTATTATATGCATGTGCTGCCTCACCTATACATGGATATTGAATTGAGTTCAGCAGAGGTAGGAGAAAGAGGAGGGAGTAGACTGTATATTAATAAAAAGGCAGGGAGCTGTGAGAACCAGATATTTGCATCTGTATGCTATTTGTAACCCACAAGCATACAGTAGCCTATATCGGTTCAGTCCTATGTCTGAGCTTTACATTTGCTTTGAGTTCCATTGAAATAAACAAAAACTGTGCCCAAATTGTATACACTCTACTCTAAATTTCGGGATATCATATCTAATGTTAGGCCTACTATTTTAATCTCAATGTCAGGTTGATTGATTTAGACTTTTACATATGTCACTGGAACTGCAGGACTGTTTCACCTCATTTTGGTCGAAACATTGGTCTAGTTGAACATGTATAAGCAACAATAATCGAGTATAGCCGATGCTACTGAAAATATAAACCATAGTTCTGATAGTTTAATGAATAGCCTAATACGCGAACATGTGTAAGTAAACAGGTGTGTTTGATAATGCAGCGAGCAGATCGTTGGCCCACTGTACCTTTGTGATGACCAGCTGTTGATACGCAGGCGTCACGATGAACGTGCTGGTCATGTAGAAAAAAATGACCGGCTCCACGGTAACGAATGTTCGGACCCATTGTCCCCATGTTGACATTTCGTTGTTGAGTCGCTCTTGCAATAGCAGACAAGTGCAAACACGACTGGCGTAACAGAAATACAAAAGACAAGGTAACTCTAGCTACAATTAGACTATAGGAGGTATAACAAGTTATCGAAGTCTTACAGAGGAGTCACATGTTTGTCAGTATAACGCATCACTACCTCGTCCCCACAGGAAAGATTACACGTTCCATGTTATAAAAATGAGTCACAGCAGCTCCTCGTCCCGCAATAAAGTAAAAGGTTGCACTCCGAAAAGACACTCAATTCCAAGTATGCACTAGCTAATTTTGTCCAGGGTAGGACTCAATGGTAGTGCACTATGTAGGGACTAGTCTATAGATTGCTATTTGGGATGAATGATGTGCAAAAGGTCAAACCTTGGCCACCATGGTTTTGCAGACTAGGCTAAACAATAAGACCATGATACACCTTCCTGTTTTGCTTCAGTGGAGTTGGAAAGAACACTACAGAGAGATGACAGCGACCACCTGACATAAAAAAATATGTTGCCTTTTTAACCGGTGTGAAATGGCTAACGAGTTAGCGGTGCGCACAAGTAGTGATTCAATTGGTGATGTCACTCCGTCTGAGACCTTGAAATACTTAATTAAGGTATTACATTTATTGAGGTAAGACAATTGGGTACTTTGGCGACGTACATGCTGACCAGACCGGACACATCGAGCGCGAGCGTTGCAAAATACATTTTCACATACATGTTATTCAAACATTAAACCCACGCTGGTCTGCGTGGCCAGTGTTGCCAACACATTTTAAGGGGAAGTTGCTAGAAGCAGGTCGATTTGTTGCTAAAAGTTGCTAAATTGCGTTGGGATGTCATTGCGTGATGACATCATTACGTTATAACGAAAACCGTGTCGTTACGTAAATACACAATGACGTTACTCAAATTGACTGGCCATCTCGGCGAAAAATATGATTTGACATTGGTTAGTTTAGATTTGTTTGTTTATTGTCACATATTTTTATTTGTACATTTTTTACCCAAGACGGCATACGTCCTTTGTCATGCCCCGTGTATATATATATTTACATCTTTTCCTCGCATATATTTTAATATTTTTTTTTCTAAAAATCTCAACTTCAAAACACTCTCATGCAACCCGCCTCACCAATTTAAACAAAAAAAAGTATTATTCACCTCAAATCTAAAATCCACAATAGAAGCTAGCCACGGTTGGTGGTCATCAGCTATCCTTTAGCTCGAAAAGCTATCGACAGTTTTGTACCACGCGACTCAGACCAGAGCATACTGGACCTATTTTCTCTCCATATCCCCGGATTTCACGAGGTGGCTAAAAACAGACCTCCATCCTCTGCCAGGTTGCTACCCATGGCCCGGCTAGCTGTCTGAATTGCCGTGACCCCAACCAACCTCACTACTCACTAGACCCTTATGATCACTCGGCTAAGCATGCCTCTCCTTAATGGCAATATGCCTTGTCCATTGCTATTCTGGTTAGTATTTATTGGCTTATTTCACTGTAGAGCCTTTAGCCCTGCTCATTATACCTTATCCGACCTTTCAGTTCCACCACCCACACATGCGATGACATCACCTGGTTTCAATTATGTTTCTAGAGACAATATCTCTCTCATCATCACTCAATGCCTAGGTTTACCTCCACTGTATTCACATCCTACCATACCTTTGTCTGTACATTATACCTTGAAGCTATTTTATCGCCCCCAGAAACCTCCTTTTACTCTCTGTTCCGGACGTCCTAGATGACCAATTCTCATAGCTTCTAGCCGTACCCTTATCCTACTCCTCCTCTGTTCCTCTGGTGATGTAGAGGTGCATCCAGGCCCTGCAGTGCCTTGCTCCACTCCTATTCCCCAGGCGCTCTTTTTTGAGGACTTCACTAACCATAATAGCCTTGGTTTCATGCATGTTAACATTAGAAGCCTCCTCCCTAAGTTTGTTTTATTCACTGCTTTAGCACACTCTGCCAACACGGATGTCCTAGCCGTGTCTGAATCCTGGCTTAGGAAGACCACCAAAAAATCTGAAATCTCCATCCCTAACTACAACATTTTCAGACAAGATAGAACAGCCAAAGGGGGCGATGATGCAATCTACTGCAGAGATAGCCTGCAGAGTTCTGTCCTACTATCCAGGTCTGTACCCAAACAATTTGAACTTCTACTTTTAAAAATCCAACTCTCTAAAAACAAGTCTCTCACCGTTGCCACCTGCTATAGACCACCCTCTGCCCCCAACTGTGCTCTGGACAACATATGTGAACTGATTGCCCACCATCTATCTTCAGAGCTCGTGCTGCTAGGTGACCTAAACTGAAACATGCTTAACGCCCCAGCCATCCTACAATCTAAGCTTGATACCCTCAATCTCACACAAATTATCAATGAACCTACCAGGTACCACTCCAAAGCCGTAGACACGGGCACCCCCATAGATATCATCCTAACCAACTTGCCCTCTAAATACACCTCTGCTGTTTTCAACCAAGATCTCAATGATCATTGCCTCATTGCCTGCATCCGTAATGGGTCAGCGGTCAAGCGACCTCCACTCATCACTGTCAAACGCTCCCTGAAACACTTCAGCAAGCAGGCCTTTCTAATCGACCTGGCTCGGGTATCCTGGAAGGATATTGACCTCATCCCGTCAGTATTGGATGCCTGATTATTATTTTTTTAAATGCCTTCGTCACCATCTTAAATAAGCATGCCCCATTCAAGAAATGTAGAACCAGGAACATATATATCCCTTGGTTCTCTCCAGACCTGACTGCCTTTAACCAACACAAAAACATCCTATGTCGTTCTGCATTAGCATCGAACAGCCCCGTGATATGCAACTTTTCAGGGTAGTTAGAAACAGATATACACAGGCACTTAGAAAAGCCAAGGCTAGCTTTTTCAAGCAGAAATTTGCTTCCTGCAACACAAACTCAAAAACGTTCTGGGACACTGTAAAGTCCATGGAGAATAAGAACACCTCCTCCCACCTGCCCACTGCACTGAGGATAGGTAACTCTGTCAACACCGATAAATCCACTATAATTGAGGATTTCAATAAGCATTTTTCTACGGCTGGCCATGCTTTCCATCTGGCTACCCCTACCTATACTCAACTGAATTGTACCCCCCACAGCAACTCGCCCAAGCCTTCTCCATTTCTCCTTCTCCCAAATCCAGTCAGCTGATGTTCTGAAAGAGCTGCAAAATCTGGACACCTACAAATCAGCCGGGCTAGACAATCTGGACCCTTTCTTTCTAAAAATGATCTGCCGTAAATTTGCAACCCCTATTACTAGCCTGTTCAACCTCTCTTTCGTGTCGTCTGAGAATGAAGCTGCAGTCTACCCCCTCTTCAAAGGGGGGGACACTCTTGACTCAAACTGCTACAGACCTATATCTATCCTACCCTGCCTTTCTAAGGTCTTCCAAAGCCAAGTCAACAAACAGATTACCGACCATTTCGAATCCCACCATACCTTCTCTGCTATGCAATCTGGTTTCAGAGCTGGACATGGGTGCACCTCAGCCACGCTCAAGGTCCTAAATGATATCTTAACTGCCATCGATAAGAGAAAATACTGTGCAGCCGTATTCATTGACCTGGCCAATGCTTTCGACTCTGTCAATCACCACATCCTCATCGGCAGACTCGATAGCCTTGGTTTCTGAAATGATTGCCTCGCCTGGTTCACCAAATACTTCTCTGATAGAGTTCAGTGTGTCAATTCGGAGGGCCTGTTGTCCGGGCCTGTGGCAGTCTCTATGGGGGAGCCACAGGGTTCATTTCTTGGGCCGACTCTCCTCTCTGTATACATCAATGATGTCGCTCTTGCTGCTGGTGAGTCTCTGAATCACCTCTACACAGGCGACACCATTCTGTATACTTCTGGCCCTTCTTTGGACAACCCTCCAGACGAGCTTCAATGCCATTTAACTCTCCTTCCATGGCCTCCAACTGCTCTTAAATACAAGTAAAACTAAATGCATGCTCTTCAATCGATTGCTGCCTGCACATGCCCGCCCGTCCAGCATCACTACTCTGTACGGTTCTGTGGACAACTACAAATACCTAGGTGTCTGGTTGGACTGTAAACTCTCCTTCCAGACTCACATCAAACATCTCCAATCCGAAGTTAAATCTAGAATTGGCTTCCTATTTCGCAACAAAGCATCCTTCACTCATGCTGCCAAACATACCCTCGTAAAACTGACCATCCTACCGATCCTCGACTTCGGCGATGCCATTTACAAAATAGCCTCCAATACCCTACTCAATGAATGGGATGCAGTCTATCACAGTCCCATCCGTTTTGTCACCAAAGCCCCATATACTACCCACCACTGCGACCTGTACGCTCTCGTTGGCTGGCCCTCGCTTCATAGTCGCCAAATCACTGGCTCCAAGTCATCTACAAGACCCTGCTAGGTAAAGGCCCCCCTTATCTCAGCTCGCTGGTCACCATAGCAGCACCCACCTGTAGCACGCGCTCCAGCAGGTATATCTCTCTGGTCACCCCCAAAACCAATTCTTCCTTTGCCCGCCTCTCCTTCCAGTTCTCTGCTGCCAATGACTGGAACGAACTACAAAAATCTCTGAAACTGGAAACAATTATCTCCCTCACTAGCTTTAAGCACCAGCTGTCAGAGCAGCTCACAGATTACTGCACCTGTACATAGCCCATCTATAATTTAGCCCAAACAACTACTTCTTCCCCTACTGTATTTATTTATTTATTTTGCTCCTTTGCAACCCATTATTTTTATTTCTACTTTGCACATTTTTCCACTGCAAATCTACCATTCCAGTGTTTTACTTTCTATATTGTATTTACTTCGCCACCATGGCCTTTTTTTTGTCTTTACCTCCCTTATCTCACCTCATTTGCTCACATCGTATATAGACTTATTTTTCTACTGTATTATTGACTGTATGTTTGTTTTACTCCATGTGTAACTCTGTGTTGTTGTATGTGTCGAACTGCTTTGCTTTATCTTGGCCAGGTCACAATTGTAAATGAGAACTTGTTCTCAACTTGCCTACCTGGTTAAATAAAGGTGAAATAAAATAAATAATATAAACACAACACATTTTATACTATCTGATTTTTTTAAACACAACACATTGAATTATTGAACAATTACACATTACACATTATTGAACAATTGCATTTTATTTATTTGATTTTTAACTAGTAAACCTACATATTCTGAACAATTATAGTTTTAAGCAGTGTATTGGTAGTTAACATGCTACGAAACTGATCAACAATTATAGGTACAAGCTAATAACAAGGTATATATGCTATCTTATTGAACACGCAGCTTAACTCAAATACCGATGTGTGCGCTAGGCATCTCTCCAGGTTGTTGTGCTGCTTGGCTGGCTAGCTGCTCACAGGTTTCCTCCAGATATTGCCACTGTTCTCACTGACACTGCAGTGCACACTGCCACCATCAGCTGTGTGTCTCCGCCAGTTTCAGAAAGTCCACTCCTTGCATACGTACTGTAAATATGATGAATCATAGATTGGTAAGGAAATCCTCTTCATCTTCACTGTCTAACTGCATTGTCACGGAGCTGGAACCAGCAGTAGAGGATGGAGTGGCCTTAAAGCTGTATGCTGCTGTGGTGCCAAACTGCTGCAGAACTTCACTTGGTAGTTTATGCTGGTAACAGGTATCACCAGCAAGCTTCAGTCCACACCGCACCAGGAGTATGGACTTGAGAGTGTGCAGTGCCATTCTATTTTTTAACTTTGACTTGAACACACTCATTTGGCTGAACAGCCATTCAACCTCCGCATTTGAGTGTGGCAAGGAGAGGGCAGCGAGGAATAGTGATGGACTGAGATGTCCATCAATGGCATCCTTCAGGACATACATTTTTGCCATAGGGTTGACTACTCTGCTGCAAATTGATATTAAGAGGTATACCAGATTGTCCAAAAGCTTGACAGGATCTGTCAAATCAAATCAAAGTTTATTTGTCGCGTGCGCTGAATACAACAGTTATAGACATTACAGTGAAATGCTTACTTACAGGCTCTAACCAATAGTGCTGAGAAAAAAAGTGTGTGTGTGTGTGTGTGTGTGTGTGAGTGTGTGTGTGGGGGGGGGGGGTAAGTAAAACAACAGTAAAAGGACATTTGAAAATACAAGTAGCAAGGCTATATACAGACACCGGTTAGTCAGGCTTATTGAGGTAGTATGTACATGTGGGTATGGTTAAAGTGACTGCATATATAATGAACAGAGAGTAGCAGTAGCGTAAAAAGAGGGGTTGGCGGGTGGTGGGACAGAATGCAGATAGCCTGGTTAGCCAATGTGCGGGAGCACTGGTTGGTCGGGCCAATTGAGGTAGTATGTACATGAATGTATAGTTAAAGTGACTATGCATATAAGATAAACAGAGAGTAGCAGCAGCGTAAAAGAGGGGTTGGGGGGGCACATAATGCAAATGTCCGGGTGACCATTTGGGTACCTGTTCAGGAGTCTTATGGCTTGGGGGTAAAAACTGTTGAGAAGCCTTTTTGTCCTAGACTTGGCACTCCAGTACCGCTTGCCATGCGGTAGTAGAGAGAACAGTCTATGACTGGGGGGGCTGGGGTCTTTGACAATTTTCAGGGCCTTCCTCTGACACTGCCTGGTGTAGAGGTCCTGGATGGCAGGCAGCTTTGCCCCAGTGATGTACTGGGTTGTACGCACTACCCTCTGAAGTGCCTTGCGGTTGGAGGCCGAGCAATTGCCATACCAGGCAGTGATGCAACCGGTCAGGATGCTCTCGATTTTTGCTCTCCCTCAGGTGACTTCACTGCAACTTGTACATCTGGTCTTGTCCATGTACGTGGCGTGGAGCACATCCACCATGTAGCAATGCTCACTGGCCTTGGTCAACTCAAAGTGGAGTTTCAGTTCTTCCTGCAGGCTCAATATACGAGTTACCGCAGGCTCAATCGATAGCCAACGTGTGGCACACACTTTGGTGATCTGCAGGGGTTTCTGGCCACAATTATTGCGTCATACACTGCTTTGTACGCCTTGCGACGTTTTGGGGAAATCGAAAATCAGTTGTAGGTTACCCTGATTTACTACTCAACACTCCGAGGGATGGTTTCTTTGGATGCTGCACTGACAGCCAATTATACAGAATGGCATACACAGGGGAAATTTGGGCAATGCATATTTTTCCTTTAAAATCTTGTGCACCCTGTTGTGCACCCCAGTCATCACGGACGCATTGTCAGTGGCAATACCCTGAATATTCTTTTTTTTAAGGTTACACTTCTCAAGAAACTCAACTACTGCCTTTACTATTGATCTGGCATCGCCCCCCTCCAAATCAACCAGCCCAAGAAATGTGGACACAACAGTTATTTTTTTAGCACTGAAATACCGAATCACCACACCCAGATCTTTCAAGACACTGACATCAGTGGACTCATCCAAAAGGAGACTGAACTTCTCATCCCCCACACTTTGCAAGCCATACCTAAATGGTCGAATGCTAGCAGCGAACAATGGCCATTTCCATAGTAGCTTCTGCGCTTTTGCAGTTATCCACTTTCTTAACCAACTGTGGAAATGTAGACTGGGTTGCGGTTTTGATTTATTTCTATGCTTTGCTGTAGCACAATGTTTTTTGATGTCATACATTTTTGCAAGCATATCTGATTTGCAGTACGCACAGTATGCCCGACAATCATCCCCAATTACTGGCTTCAGCCACCCTTTAAATTCAGGTACAGACTCCCACTCTTTTCTGTACTTCTGGCTGTACAATTTTGATTGAGACATGTTGATTGATGTTGTAAGTTCTGTTCAAGCTCAAACATTTGTGACCAACTATATTCCTTGGGTTTGTCTCGTCGAACGCATACTACTGCTGCTGGAATTAGCCAACAATGATGTGCAATTTGCTGAAATTGCTGCAGGTCTGCTGATGCCTGTGCACGAGCTGAGCGCCTGCTGCTGACATCATTCACAATGCACTTTTGCAGCCAGGCACGTGTGTTGTGACTGAGTGTGTGACAGAGAAAATCATTTTTGTGTCATTTAGAGGGAAAATGTGTGCATTTTAGCTTTTGAGTCACTTTTCAAAAGTTGCTAAAAGTTCCAAATACATTTTTTAAAGTAACTAAATTTGTTGCTAGGTGCTGTTTTAAAAAGAAGTTGCCAGGGTAGTCTGAAAAGTTGCTAAATCTAGCAACAAAATTGCTAAATTGGCATCAGTATGCGTGGCCAGGCGCTAAAATAGAAATCGGTTCAATTTGTTAAGCTCAACATGCTTCAAGTCCAGCCTCTCCCATCTCTCCGTTGGTTTTCAGAAGCATATATGCACGCGCCACTTCCTCATAGATTTTTAGGAGAATATACCTATGTGGTTGATTGAAAGATTAATTTAGGTCCACTCTCCGGTAGGTTGTAGTAATGCTTTAAATTTGGTTGCCAACCGCCATATTAAGTCCAAAATAATAGTAAGTCTGAGGAAGGAGGAGAATGATGAGAAAGGAATTTGGTTTACCTTTTTATCTGTGGATTAATTGTTGGAGTAGAAGACCTTGTGCATTTCAGGTAAAATAACAACCCATTGTTTATATCCCAGGACAAATTAGCTAGCAACAGCAAGCTAGCTAGCTAAATTGCCATATATGTTTAATGCTTTTCGACCTGTCCCCAAATTAATATAATTGGTTCAGAGTTTGTTTTGATATTGCAACCTGCGTGCCCTGATTGCTTCTGATGTGGGTGAACAAAATCAATGTGCACGTGTCCGGCTTGGTCAGCATGTTCGAAAGTATTTTTTAAATCTCCTGCTTTGGGCTGAAGGTGTCAATGTGTAGGTCATACATGCATAATCTATGAGCAGAAATCCCTAGTTTGAAAGAAACTGTTTTCTTGAAGCTGTGCCATGCCATTTTCCCTACATTTACCCCCCCCCCCCCCACATAGGATAGCCCCCTAGCAGTCTGAGTTCTAGCCAATGATCGTCAGTCCCTCACATTTGAGTGACAGCTAGCAAGAGAACTGCCCAGCGTTATCCAATTAGGTTGTAGGGTAGGCCCAATGGCTCACTGGACACAGCAGAGAGAATTAGGCCGATACATATGGGATCAATATTATTTATTTATTTAACCTTTGTTCAACTAGGAAAGTCAGTTAAGAACAAATTCTTATTTACAATGACGGCCTACCCCGGCCAAACCCGGTTGACGCTGGGCCAATTGTGAGCTGCCCTATGGGACTCCCCATCACGGCCAGTGAACACACAGTATGCATTTTGCATTTGTGTATCATGATCTGTACAAATAAGTACCAATCCACAAATTTAAATCACTATCCACATATGTAAATCACTATCCACAAACAAAACCTTTTGATTCGTATTTGTAAATCGATATATTGCATTAGAATTTTTTTAGAACTGCAGATATGCAGGTCATTTCCATAAAGATTTGCATATATTCGCAAACCTGCCACTCCATATTTGGAAGCGCTTAGGTCACCTGACTTTTGGCAGGGATTTGACGACAAGAAAAATACAAAAGGTTCTCATGCGTAAAAATCGATTTGTAGTCGTAGAAAAACAGTTAGCACGAATAGAAACTATTCGTAGTTGTAGGTTTGCCATATCTGTCATGTCTGACACATTGGAAACAATTAACAAAAAACAGAGCAAACTAGAATGCTATTTGGCTTTAAAGAGAGAGTAAACAGTGGCAGCATACCTGACCCAAACTTAAGGAAAGCTTTGACCATGTACAGACTCAGTGAGCATAGCCTTGCTATTGAGAAAGGCCGCCGTAGGCAGACCTGCCTCTCAAGAGAAGACAGGCTATGTGCACACTGCCCATAAAATGGGGTGGTAACTGAGCTGCACTTCCTAACCTCCTAACAAATATATGACCATATTAGAGACACATATTTCCCTCGGATTACACAGTTTCACAAAGAATTCGAAAACAAACCCAATTCTGATCAACTCCCATATCTACTGGGTGAAATACCAGTGTGCCTTCACAGCAGCAAGAATTGTGACCTGTTGCCACAAGAAAAGGGCAACCAGTGAAGAACAAACACCATTGTAAATACAACCCATATTTATTTTTATTTATTTTCCCTTTTGTACTTGAACTATTTGCACATCATAACAACATTATAGACATATGACATTTGAAACGTCTTTATTCTTTTAGAACATTTGTGAGCATAATGTTTACTATTCCTTTTATATTTCACTTTTGTTTTTTATCTATTTCAGTTGCTTTGGCAATGTAAACATATATTTCCCATGCCAATAAAGCCCCCTTAAATTGGAAGGAGGGAGGGAGGGAGAGAGAGAGTGTGCAGTGGTGTAACAATAATTTAAAGTACTACTTAAGTCGTTTTTTTCGGGTAACTGTACTTTACTATTTATATCACCTATTACTTTTACTTCACTACATTCCTAAAGAAAATAATGCACTTTTTACTCCATACATTTTCAATGACTCCCAAAAGTACTCGTTACATTTTCACAGGAAAATGGTCCAATTCACAAACTTATCAAGAGAACATCCCTGGTCATGCCTACTGCCTCTGATCTGGCAGACTTACTAAACACAAATGCTTTGTTTGTAAATTATTTCTGAACAAGAAAATGGTGCCGTCTGGTTTGCTAAATATAAGGAATTTGAAATTGTTTATACGTTTACTTTTACTTTTGATACTTAAGTCTATTTAAAACCAAATACTTTTAGATGTTTGCTCAAGTAGTATTTTACTCAAGTAGTATTTACTTTTTCCACCACTGATGAAGTACCTGAGAAACTCTTTTAAAGCATTAACATTTTTAGTTGAAACTATTGTAACGGCGTTCTTCGTTTGTTGAATGAGAGTCGGACCGAAATGGCCGGACTAAATATATTCACGTTACCCAATACCTGATTAAAACCAAAGCGAAAGGAGGGAAACGAGAGGGTTTACTCTACCCAAAATCTCTCCATGAAAATAAGACCACGAAGTGAGGAATTTTTTATGGAGGTCAATGAGAGGATTAGGTCAACAAAAAATGGAATTGCTAATTTGCTGCATGAGACCTATTTGATCGAATAGAAGTTTTGTTATGTTTAGGCTGTTTCAAATGCACTGATATACAGTACCAGTCAAACGTTTGGACACACTCATTCAAGGATTTTTCTTTATTTTTACTATTTTCTACATTGTAGAATAATAGGGAATACATCAAAACTATGAAATAACGCATATGGAATCATGTATTAACCAAAAACAAGTGTTAAACAAATCAAAATATATTTGGGATTTGAGATTCTTCAAAGTAGCCACCCTTTGCCTTGATGACAGCGTTGCACTTTCTCTCAACCAGCTTCATGAAGTAATCACCTGGAATGCATTTCAATTAATTTGAGGAATTTCTTTCCTTAATGCGTTTGAGCCAATCAGTTGTGTTGTGACAAGGTAGGGGTGGTATATGGAAGATAGTCCTATTTAGTAAAATACCAAGTCCATATTATGGCAAGAATAGCTCAAATAAGTAAAGAGAAACAACAGTCTGTTATTGCTTTTAGACATGAAGGTCAGTCAATCCGGAAAATTTCAAGAACTTTCAAAGTTTCTTCAAGTGCAGTCGCAAAAATCATCAAGCGATATGATGAAACAAACTGTCTCTCATGAGGACCGCCACAGGAAAGGAAGACCCAGAGTTACCTCTGCTGCACCTCCAGAAATTGTGGCCCAAATAAATGCTTCACAGAGTTCAAGCAACAGTAACATCTCAACATCAACTGTTCAGAGGAGACTGCGTGAATCAGGCCTTCGTGGTCGATTTGCTGCAAAGAAACAACTACTAAATGACACCTATAAGAAGAAGAGACTTGCTTGTGCCAAGAAACATGAGCAATGGACATTAGACCAGTGGAAATCTGTCCTTTGGTCTGATGAGTCCAAATTTGAGATTTTTGGTTACAACCGCTGTGTCTTTGTGAGACGCAGAGTAGGTGAACGGATGATCTCCACATGTGTATTTCCCACCATGAAGCATGGAAGAGGTGTGATGGTGTGGGGGTAAATTACTGGTGAGACTGTCGGTGATTTATTTAGAATTCAAGGCACACTTAACCAGCATGGCTACCACAGCATTCTGCAGCGATATGCCATCCCATCTGGTTTGTGCTTATTGGGACATTCATTTGTTTATCAACAGGACAATGACTCAATGCACTTCCATGCTGTGTAAGGGCTATTTGACCAAGAAGGAGAGTGATGGAGACCTGGCCTCGACAATCACCCGACCTCAACCCAATTGAGATGGTTTGGGATGAGTTGGACCGCAGAGTGAAGGAAAAGCAGCTAAAAAGGGCTCAGCATATATGGGAACTCCTTCAAGACAGTTGGAAAAGCATTCCTGGTGAAGCTTTTTGAGAGAATGCCAAGAGTGTACAAAGCTGTCATCAATGCAAAGGGTGGCTACTTTGAAAAATCTCAAATTTAAAATATATTTTGATTTTTTTAACCTGTTAAATCTATGGGGGCGCTATTTCATTTTTGGATAAAAAGACGTGCCCGTTTTAAGCGCAATATTTTGACTATGCATATAATTGATAGCTTTGGAAATAAAACACTCTGACGTTTCCAGAACTGCAAAGATATTGTCTGTGAGTGCCCCAGAACAGAAGCTACAGGCAAAACCAAGATGAAACTGCAACCAGGAAATGAGCAGGATTTTTGAGACTCTGTTTTTCATTGTCTCCTTATATGGCTGTGAATGCAACAGGAATGAGCCTGCCCTATCTATCGTTTCCCCAAGGTGTCTGCAGCATTGTGACGTAATTGTAGGCATATCATTGGAAGATTGACCATAAGAGACTACATTTGCCAGGTGTCCGCCCGGTGTCCTCCGTCGAAAATGGTGCGTCATCTTCAACTGCCCGTCTTTTTCCAAGCGATTCACCGGAGAAAGGAGACTACCACGAACGATATATCAATGAAGAGATATGTGAAAAACACATTGAGGATTGATTCTAAACAGCATTTGCCGTGTTTCAGTTGATATTATGGAGTTAATTTGGAAAACAGTTCGCCGTTTTGATGACTGAATTTTCATTTTTTTTGGTACACAAACGTGATGTACAAAACGGAGCGATTTCTCCTACACAAAGAATCTTTCAGGAAAAACTGAACATTTGCTATGTAACTGAGTCTCCTCATTGAAAACATCCAAAGTTCTTCAAAGGTAAATGATTTTATTTGAATCCTTTTCTGGTTTTTGTGCAAATGTTGCCCGCTAAATGCTATACTAAATGCTACGCTAGCTATCACAAATGCTTGTTTTGCTATGGTTCAAAAGCATATTTTGAAAATCTGAGATGACAGTGTTGTTAAGAAAAGGCTAAGCTTGACAGCTAGCACATTCATTTAATTTCATTTGCGATTTTCATAAATAGTTAACGTTACGTTATGCTAATGAGCTTGAGGCTATAACTGCTTACAGGTTTTTTTCATAGTCAAACGTGAACAAAACGGAGCGATTTGTCCTACACAAATAATATTTTTTTGAAAAACTGAACATTTGCTATCTAACTGAGAGTCTCCTCATTGAAAACATCTGAAGTTCTTCAAAGGTAAATGATTTTATTTGAATTATTTTCTTGTTTTTGTGAAAATGTTGCTGGCTGAATTCTAGGCTTATAGCTATGTTAGCAATTAATACTCTTACACAAATGCTTGTTTAGCTATGGTTGAAAAGCATATTTTGAAAATCTGAGATGACAGTGTTGTTAACAAAAGTCTAAGCTTGAGAGCAAATATATTTATTTCATTTCATTTGCGATTTTCATGAATAGTTAACGTTGCGTTATGCTAATGAGCTTGAAGCTATAAATAGAATCCCGGATCCGGGATTGCGCGACGCAACAGGTTAAATCTAGAATTTACTTCCTATTTCGCAACAAAGCCTCCTTCACTCATGCTGCCAAACATACCCTCGTAAAACTGACTATCCTACCGATCCTTGACTTCGGCGACGTCATTTACAAAATAGCCTCCAACACTCTACTCAGCAAACTGGATGTAGTCTATCACAGTCGTTTTGTCACGAAAGCCCCATATACTACCCACAACTGCGACCTGTATGCTCTCATTGCCTGGCCCTCACTACATATTCGTTGCCAAATCCACTTGCTCCAGGTCATCTATAAGTCTTTGCTTGGTAAAGCCCCGCCTTATCTCAGCTCACTGGTCACCATAGCAACACCCACCCATAACACGTGCTCCAGCAGGTATATTTCACTGGTCATCCCCAAAGCCAACACTTACTTTGGCCGCCTTCCCATCCAGTTCTCTGCTGCCAATGACTGGAACGAGTTGCAAAAATCACTGAGGCTGATTTTTCAGCTGTCAGAGCAGCTTACTGATCACTTTACCTGTACACAGCCAATCTGTAAATAGCACACCCAACCTCATCCCCATATTGTTACTTATCCTCTTGCTCGTTTGCACCACAGTATCTCTACTTGCACATCATCATCTGCACATCTATCACTCCAGTGTTAATGCTAAATTGGAATTATTTTGCCTCTATGGCTATACATTTGTTTATATGTAAATCTATGTTTATTTTGTCGCACTGCTTTGCTTGGCCAGGTCGCACTTGAAAATTAGAACTTGTTCTCAACTGGCCTACCTGGTTAAATAAAAAATAACAAAATTAATGATTCTACTATTATTATTATTTTTTTTTAAATTTTATATATTTAAAAAATATATGTATTTGTTTGTAATTTTATTTTTACTTATTATTTTGCAGGATGGCGCCAACAGATGGTCGCATCGCTTCGGGTCCTTCAGAAACTATTGCAGTATTTTTTTTAAATGTATTATCTTTTACATTGTTAGCCCAAAAAATCTTAAGTGTTGTTACATAGAGCCGGGAAGAACTATTGGATATAAGAGCGACGCCAACTTACCAACATTACTACCAGGAATATGACTTTCTCGAAGCGGATCCTTTGTTCAGACCACCACCTAGGACAGTGGATCTAATCCCAGAAGTCGACCCAAAACAACGTCTCCACCAGAGGCAGGCAGAGCGGCCTCCTGGTCTGGCTCCGTAGGTGTGCACTCCGCCCACCGCTTCCGAGTATACTACTCACCAATGTCCAGTCTCTTGACAACAAGGTAGATGAAATTAGAGCAAGGGTTGCCTTCCAGAGAGACGTCAGAGATTGTAACATACTCTGTTTCACGGAAACATGGCTCTCTCGGGATACCTTGTCGGAGTCAGTTCAGCCACCAGGCTTCTTCATGCATTGTGCCGACAGAGATGAATACCTCCCTGGGAAGAAGGGCGGGGGTGTATACTTCATGATTAACGACTCATGGTGTATTCATAACAACATACATGAACTCAAGTCCTTCTGCTCACCAAACCTAGAATTCCTCACAATCAAATGCCAGCCATATTATCTCCCAAGAGAATTCTCATCAGTTATCGTCACAGCTGTGTATTTTACCCCCTCAAGCAGACACTACGATGGCCTTCAAGGAACTTCACTGGACTCTATGTGAACTGGAAACCATATATCCTGAGGCTGCATTTCTTTTGTGCTGGGGATTTTAACAAAGCAAATTTAAGAACAAGGCTACCTAAATTTTATCAGCATATTGATTGCAGCACTTGCGCGAGCAATACACTTGATCACTGCTACTCTAATTTCCGCGATGCATACAAGGCCCTCCCTCACCCTCCCTTCGGAAAATTCGACCACGACTCCATCTTGCTTCTACCGTCTTGTAGGCAGAAACTCAAACAGGATGTACCCGTGACTAGAACAATTCAATGCTGGTCTGACAAATCGGAATCCACGCTTCAAGATTTTTTTGATCACGAGGACTGGGAAATGTTCTGGGCAGCCACAGAGAATAACATCAATCTATCCGCTGACGCAGTGAGTGAGTTTTATAAGGAAGTGCATTCGAGATTTTGTTTCCACTGTGACTATTAAAACCTCCACTAACCAGAAACCATGGATGGATGACGGCATTCGCGCAAAAATGAAACCATGTCAAGAGGACTGGGAATATGGCCGGATATAAACAGCGTAGTTGTTCTCTCCGCAAGGCAATGAAACAAGCAAAATGTCGGTATAGGGACAAAGTGAAGTCGCAATTCAACAGCTCAGACACGAGACGTATGTGACAGGGTCTACAGGAAATCATGGACTACAAAAAGAAAACCAGCCACGTCATGGACACCGTCTTGCTTCCGGACAAATGAAACACCTTCTTCGTCTGCTTTGAGGATAATACAGTGCCACGGTCGTGGCCCGCAAATGACGCCCCCCTCCTTCTCTGTGGACAACGTTAGTAAGATATTTAAATGTGTTAACCCTTGCATGGCTGCTGGCCCCAGACGGCATCCCTAGCCGCGTCCTCAGAGCATGTGCAGACCAGCTGGCTGGTGTGTTTACGGACATATTAAATCTCTCCCTATCCCAGTCTAATGTCCCCACATTCTTCAAGATGGCCACCATTGTTCCTGTACCCAAGAAGGCAAAGATAACTGATCTAAATTACTACCACCCCATGGAACTCACTTCTGTCATCATGAAGTTCTTAGAGAGATGATCATGTCACCTCCACCTTACCTGCCACCCTAGACCCACTTCAGTTTGCATATAGCCCGACCAGGTACACAAACGATGCAATCGCCTGCACACTGCCCTATCCCATCTGGACAAGAGGAATACCTATGTAAGAATGCTGTTCATTGACTACAGCTCAGCATTTAACACCTTAGTTCCCTCCAAGCTCATCATTAAGCTGGATGCCCTAAGTCTCAACCCCGCCAAGTGCAATTGGGTCCTGGACTTTCAGACGGGTCACTCCCAGGTGGTGAAGGCAGGAAACATCATCTCTACTTGGCTGATTCTAAATACTAGGGCCCCACAAGGGTGTATGCTCAGCCCCCTCCTGTACTCCCTGTTCACCCATGACTGCGTGGCCATGCACGCCTCCCACTCAATCATCAAATTTGCAGCTGACACAACAGTGGTGGGCTTGATTACCAACAACGACGAGACAGCTTACAGGGAGGAGGTGAGGGCACTTGGAGTGTGGTGTCAACAAAATAAAAGAGATGATTGTGGACTTCAGGAAACAGCAGAGGGAGCACCCCCCCATCCACATTGAAGGGACAGTAGTGGAGAATGTGGAAAGTTTTAAGTTCCTTGGCGTACACATCACAGACAAACTGAAATGATCCACCCACACAGACAGTGTGGTGAAGAAGGCATGCCTCTTCAACCTCAGGAGGCTGAAGAAATTTGTACAGCAACTGCACCGCCCTCAACCGTAAGACTCTCCAAAGGGTGGTGCGGTCTGCACAACGCATCACCGGGGGCAAACTACCTGCCCTCCAGGACACCTACAACACCCGATGTCACAGGAAGGCCAAAACGATCATCACCCACCTGAGCCACTGCCTGTTCACCCCGCTACCATCCAGAAGGCGAGGTCAATATAGGTGCATCAAAGCTGGGACCGAGAGACTGAAAAACAGCTTCTATCTCAAGGCCATCAGACTGCTAAACAGCAATCACAAACTCTGCTGCCTACATAGATACTCATACCACTGGCAAGGTTAATACATGGATCACTTGTCACTTGTCACCACTTGAGTAATGTAAGATATGTTAACACTATTAATATTATTACTCATTACCATCTATTGCACCTTGCCTATGCCGCTCGGCCACCGCTCATCAATATATTTATATGTACATATTCTTATTCCATCCCTTTAGATTTGTGTGTATTTGGTAGTTGTTGGAGAATTGTTAGTGCAGTAATATCTATCTAGTAATCTGTCGGAACTAGAAGCACAAGTATTTCTCTACACTCGCATTAACATCTGCTAACCATGTGCATGTGACCAATAAAATTAGATTTGATTTAGAAAATAGTAAAAATAAAGAAAAACCCTTGAATGAGTAGGTGAGTCCAAACTTTTGACTGGTACTGTAATTGGACGCAAGTGGCATTTTGACAACTATGAAATACAAACTTAATATCAGAATTATGGCTGTTTTTGCTTTGTCATTATGGGGTATTGTGTGTAGATTTCTGAGGAAAATGTTTTATTTAATCAATTTTAGAGTAGGGCTAAAAACAAAAAAAATTGAAATAGTCAAGGGGTCTGAATACGTTCTGAAGGCACTTGTAACAGAATTCCTCCCCTTCTGAGGAGGAGGAGTAAGGATCGGACCAAAATGCGGACCAAAATGTGGTAAGTGTCCATATCGTTTATTTTAAAACATAAACTGAAAAACTAAGAAATACAAAACAATAAATGTGAACATGAACGAAAACCGAAACATTACCGTGTGGCGACAAACACTGACACGGAAGCAAACACCCACAAACCAAAAGTGAAACCCAGGCTACCTAAGTATGATTCTCAATCAGAGACAACTATCAATACCTGCCTCTGATTGAGAACCATACTAAGCCGAAACAGAAACCAAACATAGAAAAACAAACAGACTGCCCACCCCAACTCACTCCCTGACCATACTAAATAAAGACAAAACAAAGGAAATAAAGGTCAGAATGTGACAGCACTGTACTTGTTAACAGGACAGGTTTAAATAAATGGCACTAACTTTGATTATACTAACACTCGTATTTCATATGTCACAACGATTCACAGATACGTATGCTATGATACTGGTAAAGTTTTGTCTGGCGCCCGTGTCGCTGTCGCACTAGCCCAGAAACACTTCCCCAAGTTCTGGACAGTGCTGGCCGTAAATAAGCTAGCTAACTTTAGCTGATGGATGCAAACAATGTTCTTTCCCAAAAACAAAGCAAACTACATAATCTGTTTCTGTAGCTATAGTGTGCTAGCTAACTATCTAGATAAGTGTCATCATCTAAAATATTCCTAATTTACAAGACAGTTCTTACTTGATTAATGGTGGCCGGACCCACCTATGTGAAGCTAGCCACAATAAAGATTAGCCACAATAGTGGAATTTGCGGGTTGCCTTCAAAATAAAAGTCTCTCAATGAAAGT
This sequence comes from Oncorhynchus masou masou, assembly GCF_036934945.1. Lineage (NCBI taxonomy): Eukaryota > Metazoa > Chordata > Actinopteri > Salmoniformes > Salmonidae > Oncorhynchus > Oncorhynchus masou. The sequence goes on from NC_088232.1 coordinate 27,056,903, forward strand.
AATTCAAATAATCCATTAAAAAGTATAATCATGCCATAAAGGAATAGATCATGCTAAACGAGGTTGGATTGGAATGTTCTTATATAAATTGAACAAAAAACAATTGTTAATTTGACAAAAGTCTGTCAATCACACTGGATGTATTAGACTTTAAAATTGCATTGGTGGCATACTTATTTCACTGTACAGTCTTACCTACAGTATGGATTGTGGATCAAACACATGGGGTATCAGTCTACTCAGAGAACATTAGCGTCGTAGCTCTTATTCTCTTATTGCGAAATCACTGTGAATTGAGCCACATGTATATTGTACCAGTCAACCTATTATGCGCATTGAACACGATTCCAGAGGAAAAACAATACAACATGGATGTTTTGGAGCCTGATAACTCTTGAGGAGGACTTCGGGAATAAAGCAATTGGGTACTGTGTAGGATGATACCCCATTTCATTGATGCCCAATCGTTAGGTAAGGTAAGACTTACAAGCCCAGTACAATATGAATGTCAATACGCACAATATGCTGACTGGGGAGGTGATTTCCCACCGTCAAAGTCCAGCAATAAGAGCTAATATTTCCGTTAACTCTGTTCTCTAGGTGTCACCAAGTCGATTGATACACCATTTCATAGCTTCACATTCCAACACTCCAACCATGTTTAACAGGGGCGGCAGGGTAGCCTAGTTGTTAGAACGTTGGACTAGTAACCGAAAGGTTGAAAGTTCGAATCCCCGAGCTGACAAGGTACAAATCTGTTGTTCTGCCCCTGAACAGGCAGTTAACCCACTGTTCCTAGGCCGTCATTGAAAATAAGAATTTGTTCTTAACTTACTTGCCTAGTAAAATAAAGGTAAAAAAAACATGATCAAGTCTAAATATGTCATGATTTCACAAATTGTAACCTTCTGCATCACTTTCAAAAAATGACTTTTATTTTAAAGGCAAACCACAAATTCCACTATTGTGGCTAATCCTTACTGTGGCTGGTTTCACAACACATAACCCAGGCTGGTCAAGCCATAGTATAGTAGCTCGATGAATCTACCTGGCTGCTTATATCGTTAGTTTTGGGCAACAGGGTTAAGTAGCAGTAGCAGTAGCAGGCCAGCTAGTTATTTCAATAGGATAACAACAAGGGGCTACCTTGCTAATACTTACTCACATGAATTCCTAAATTGAATAGTTAATTCCTGAATTGCTAAGAAAATTGAAAATGACTGCAGTTTCTACTGTTCATTGTTTTCAGGCTGGTTGCATTGGTCCTAGCTAGGTACCAAGCTAAAGCTAGCTAATTACCCCAGAAGTTGCTGATAACATCTGTATCAAATATATTTACAAACATTTTTGATCCTGATCTAATCTCAAATGCTCACACAAACATTTTCACATTCGGTCAAAGAAATAATGCATTATCACCAACGCGGTATTGTACAGCTGTGATAGCGATCGTAATGGCACTTGGCTTGCAGGTGCAAATTCAGCACAGACAACATTCTATATTATAATTGTGTTATTTGATGTGTCAAATTAAAAGCTTATTTGACGTGTATCTTTTTTGACACACAAAGACCCAAACGGCGTTCTATATGAAACAGAATTGTGTCGAGGCACAGTTCTGGGGAAGGGTACCAAAACATTTCTGCAGCATTGAAGGTCCACAAGAACACAGTGGCCTCCGTCATTTAAATTGAAGAAGTTTAGAACCACCAAGACTCTTCGTTGAACTGGCCAACCCGGGCAAATTTTTTCAGCTGTAAAGACTGGGAGACTAGTCAGGATCAAGGCAAATGTGAATGGAGCAAAGTACAGAGAGATCTTTGATCAAAACCTGCTCCAGAGTACTCAGGACCTCAGACTGTGGCGAAGGTTCAACTTCCAACAGGACAACAACCCTAAGCACACAGCCAAGACAAATTCAGGAGTGGCTTCGGGACAAGTCTCTGAATGTCCTTGAGTGGCCTGGACAGATTCCAGACTTGAACCCGATTGAACATCTCGGGAGAGACCTGAAAATCAAATCAAACTTTATTTGTCAAATGTGCCGAATACAACAGGTTTAGACCTTACCGTGAAATGCTTACTTACAAGCCCTTAACCAACAGTGCCGTTTAAGAAGAGTTAAGAAAATATTTACCAAATAAACTCAAGTAAAAAATAATAAAAGGTAACACAATAACATAACAGCGAGTAGCAGCAAAGTACAAAACAAATAGCGGGGGTCAATGTTATAGTCCGATAACCATTTGATTAATTGTTCAGCAGTCTTAGGGCTTGGGGATAGAAGCTGTTAAGGAGCATCTTGGTCCTAGACTTGGCGCTCTGGTACTTGCCGTGCGGTAACAGAGAAAACAGTCTGTGACTTGTGTGACTGGAGTTTTATAGGCTTTCCTCTGACACCGCCTATTTTATAGGTCCTGTATTGCAGGAAGCTTGGCCCCAGTGATGTACTGGGCAGTACGCACTACCCGCTGTAGTGCCTTACGGTCAGATGCCGAGCAGCTGCCATACAAGGCGGTGATGCAACCAGTCAGGATGCTCTCGATGGTGCAGCTGTAGAACCTTTTGAGGATGTGGGGACCCATGCCAAATCTTTTTGGAGTCGTGTTTGGCCACGCAGTCATGGGTGAACAGAGAGCACAGGAGGGGACTAAGTACACACCACTGAGGGGCCCCAGTGTTGAGGATCAGCATGGCAGACGTGTTGTTGCCTACCCTTACCAACTGGGGGCGGCCCTTCAGGAAGTCCAGGATCCAGTTGCAGAGGGAGGGGTTTAGTCCCAGGGTCCTTAGCTTAGTGATGAGCTTCGAGGGCACAATGGTGTCGAACGCTGAGCTGTAGTCAATGAACAGCATTCTCACATAGGTGTTCCTTTTGTCCAGGTGGGAAATGTCAGTGTGGAGTGCGATTGAGATTGCGTCATCTGTGGATCTGTTGGGGTGGTATGCAAATTGAAGTGAGTCTAGGGTATCCGGGAGGATGCTGTTGATGTGAGCCATGACCAGCCTTTCAAAGCACTTCATGGCTACCAACGTGAATGCTAGGGGTGGTAATAATTTAGGCAGGTTACCTTTGCTTCTTTGGGCACAGGGACTATGGTGTAGATATTACAGATTCAGTCTGGGAGAGGTTGAAAAAGTCATTGAAGACACTTGCCAGTTGGTCCGCATGTGCTTTGAGTACATGTCCTGGTAATCAGTCTGGCCCCGCGGCTTTGTGAATGTTGACCTGTTTAAAGGTCTTGTTCACATCGGCTACCGAGAGAGTTATCACACAGTCATCCAGAACAGCTGGTGCTCTCGTGCATGCTTCAGTGTTGCTTGCCTCGAAGCGAGCATAAAAAGCATTTCGCTCGTCTGGTAGGCTAACGTCACTGGGCAGCATGTGTCTGTGCAGCAACTTTCCCCATCCAACTTGACAGCACTTGAGAGGATATGCAGAGAAGAATGATAATTTTTATGAATGTTTTTTTTAATCAGATGTGCCAAGCTTGTAGTGCCATAGCCAAGAAGACTCGATGCTGTAATTGCTGCCAAAGGTGCTTCAACAAAGTACAGAGTAAAGAATTAGCAAACATTTCTGAAAATCTGTTTTAGCTTTGTCATTATGGGGTATTGTGTGTAGATTATTTAATCAATTTTAGAATAAGGCTGTAACATAACAACATTTGGAAAAAGTCAAGGGGTCTGAATACTTTCTGAATGCACTGTATGAATGGTCTATTTTACCATTCATAACACATTAAGAGCTAAGCACTTCATGGTCATAACTGTGCAGTTTGCCACTCTGATCTATAACACCAACATTAAGAATCTAACGTTAGCTATGTATGAATTCTATGCAGTCAATTTACTGTCATTTGTATTTTCCCATTTTATAAAGCATTTATAAACTTTCTTCGCTTAAAATAAAATACAGACACAGCACAGAATGTTTAAGGAAATATGAACATTTGATTTGACATTTTCTAGAAAACAAGAAAACAAGTGCTAGGGGTGGCCTAAGAATCCTATTGACATTTTTCAGTTTGACTTTAGCAAAGATTCATAATAAACCATTCTAATTCAACTCCCCATTTCAGACTAATAGCAATAACTATTTTAGTGGGTAAAACATAATGTTACTAACACAGGGTGGTTAAGCTAGCTAGCATTATTCCCTAGCTACCTAGCAGCAAGCTAAGCACAGGACCTCGCACATTGTTGTTAACACGTTTTCCAACTTGGTCATAAAATCATGAAACAATTGATTAACAATTGTATTTTATTATTCTAAGTCTTACATTGTACTTATTCACATTACAAACCTTTTAAAACAGGATAAAATGTTACTTTTGTATTTCGTGTTGCTTTAATTTTGGCTGCAGACAGGGAGAGAGGTGAGAGGTCAGTGTGACATCACTTCCTAGTGGTGAGAGCCCAGCATTTTTCATTAAATACTGAACCAAAAAATGTACTTGCTAAATGTTTCATTAGTTGTTTTTTTGTATGACAATTTTATAGAAGCAAGATGTCAATGGGAAATGACATTTCACTGACCTCTTACTTCTCACATTCTCCTGCACAGCCTAAATGGAAACAACATGATGTTTCTGTCCTGTTTTTATAAGGGTTGTAATATGCAACATTTTATTAAACCACATCAGGGGATGACATTTGAGGTCTGGGAAAAATCTAAGAAATGTAGATTTTTGAGTGTAGTTGCCATTTAATTCAGTGAGCATGCCCTTCGCTGTTGTTTGGTTAGCTGGTTTTCTGTAGTGCAGTAAGTACACATGTGAGAATGGGTGGAGTAGAAGGCCAGCAACACTCCATATTATTTAGAGCCCTTGAAATGACACCATACAGTACATACATTCTACAGACCCTACTGAGTATTCCCTGCTGCTGCACCCAAAATAGTTCTTGCTCTAAGCCAATCTCTATTCCATATACAGGGATTCGCATTGGGGGCATTTATTTGATCTTGGAAGATGTTTTAAAACCTACATTTCATGCAAATGTAACTTAAATATGAATCATTGTTCATGTTCAGACAATTATTTTTCATATTTCATGAATGGTTATTGGCGCTTTTCTACTGTTAATGTGGGGGACTTTTATTTAAAACATTTCAAAAAGGTTGTCACCCGGATGTACTTTTTTTAGTGTTGCTGACCAGACGCTAATCATGTGATGAGGTCGCAGATCAAATGCCCCACTTGTGCTACCACTGGACAGTGAAAAACAAGTACGTTGACATTTGTGTATTGTAATTTAAATGAGTAGTAGTTAAACATTGAGTTAGATTACATGCTGTAGCTATCTCAATCCTTATTTCAAATCATTTCGGTGACTTCACAGCAATTGCTAGCTAGCCGAAATGTAACTAGCTAGCAGGCTCAGCGAAATACAAGTCCCCTTAGATACAGCCACATCTCATATGTAAATGAAAGAGGAATATAATAATACGAATTGAATGTAGTTTCACAACTTCCCAAATAGAGTTTCTGGCGCAGCACAGAAATGCCCCTTATTCAGATGGTGTGACAAAGGCATTTCCTAACAGACCTGCAAACTTTGTTACTTTTAAGGTTGGAACCAACATGCAGTACCTCCAGCAGGAAGAGAGACAAGCACCATTCCTCCACCAGCTCAGGGAAAAACCTACACTCTTCACCACCCCGTGTAATGTTCAATGTAATTGCATTGCTCAACTTTTTAAAACATAATGTATTTATATTGTTCAAATTGTTGGTGATAATTCTCTAAGTGTTAATACATTTGTGTTTACATCATTAAGCCTTTATGTATGTGTTATGAATGACCAAAGGTGTCTGACTGTAACGGTTTTCATGCGGTGAAAGAGAGTCGGACCAAAATGCAGCGTGTAGATTGCGCTCCATGTTTAATGAACAAACGTAACACGAATCTAAATACAAACACTACAAAACAAAGAACGAAACGAAAACCGAAACAGCCTATACTAGTGTAAACTAACACAGATACAGGAACAAGGACACTAAGGACAATCCCCCACGAAACACACAAAGAATATGGCTGCCTAAATATGGTTCCCAATCAGAGACAACGATAAACACCTGCCTCTGATTGAGAACCACTTCAGACAGCCATAGACTTAACTAGAACACCCCACTAAGCTACAAACCCAATACCAACACACCACATACAAAAACCCCATGCCACACCCTGGCCTGACCAAATAAATGAAGAACACAAAATACCTTGACCAGGGCGTGACAGAACCCCCCCCCCCCCTAAGGTGCGGACTCCCGTACGCACCTCAAAACAATAGGGGGGGTCCGGGTGGGCGTCTGTCCATGGTGGCGGCTCCGGCACGGGACGTGGACCCCACTCAATCACCGTCTTAGTCCCTCCTCCTCGCGTCCTTGGATAGTCCACCCTCGCCGCCGACCATGGCCTAGTAGTCCTCACCCAGAACCCCACTGGACTGAGGAGCAGATCGGGACTGAGGGGCAGCTCAGGACCGAGGCAGCTCTGGACTGAGGGGAAGCTCGGGACAGAGGGGCAGCTCGGGACAGAGGGGCAGCTCGGGACAGAGGGGCAGCTCGGGACAGAGGGGCAGCTCGGGACTGAGGGGAAGCTCGGGACTGAGGGGAAGCTCGGGACTGAGGGGAAGCTCGGGACTAAGGGGAAGCTCAGCACTGAGAGGAAGCTCAGCACTGAGAGGAAGCTCAGCACTGAGAGGAAGCTCAGGCAGGTAGTTGGCTCCGGCAGATCCTGGCTGGCTGGCGGATCTGGAAGAGTCTGGTTGACTGGCGGATCTGGAAGAGTATGGTTGACTGGCAGATCTGGAAGAGTCTGGCTGACTGGCAGATCTGGAAGAGTCTGGCTGACTGGCGGATCTGGAAGAGTCTGGCTGACTGGCGGATCCTGGCAGACTGACGGCTCTGGCTGCTCCATGCTGACTGGCAGCTCTGGCTGCTCCATGCTGACTGGCGGCTCTGGCTGCTCCATGCTAACTGGCGGCTCTGGCTGCTCCATGCAGACTGGCAGCTCTGGCGGCTTCTTGCAGACTGGTAGCTCTGGCGGCTTCTTGCAGACTGGCAGCTCTGGCTGCTCCATGCAGACTGGCATCTCTGGCAGCTCCTTGCAGACTGGCAGCTCCTTGCAGACTGGCAGCTCCTTGCAGACTGGCAGCTCTGGCTGCTCCATGCAGACTGACAGCTCTGGCTGCTCCATGCAGACTGACAGCTCTGGTGGCTTCTTGCAGACTGACAGCTCTGGCTGCTCCATGCAGACTGACAGCTCTGGCTGCTCCATGCAGACTGGCAGCTCTGGCTGCTCCATGCAGACTGGCAGCTCTGGCTGCGCTAAACAGGCAGGAGACTCCGGCAGCGCTGTTGAGGCGGAAGGCTCTGGCAGCGCTAAACAGGCGGGAGACTCCAGCAGCGCAGGAGAGGAGGAAGGCTCCGGCAGCGCTGGAGAGGCGAGGCGCACTGAAGGCCTGATGCGTGGTGCTGGCACTGGTGGTACTGGGCCGAGGACACGCACAGGAAGCCTGGTGTGGGGAGCTGCCACCAGAGGGCTGGTGTGTGGAGGTGGCACAGGATGGGCTAGACCGTGAAGGCGTACTGGAGATCTTGAGAGCAGTGCTGGCACAGGACGTGCAAGGCTAGGGAGGTGCACAGGAGGCCTGGTGCGTGAGGCTGGCACCATCCTCACCAGCCGACTAACACGCACCTCGGGACGAGTATGGAGCACTGGCCCAGGTGCCATCAAATCCCAACACACTCCGTCGGGCGAATTCCATTCTTAAAACACCAACACAGCAACTCCCTCATTTCTCTCTCCTCGAATTTCCCATTAACTCCTTCACAGTCTCTGCTTCGCTCACCTCCAACACCGGCTCTGGTCTCCTCCTTGGCTCCTCACGATAAACAGGGAGAGTTGGCTCAGGTCTGACTCCTGACTCTGCCACACTCTCCCTGAGTACCCCCCCCCCAAGAAATTTTTGGGGCTGACTCTCGGGCTTCCATCCGCGTCGCCGTGCTGCCTCCTCATACCGGCGCCTCTCCGCTATTCGGCGCCTCTCCGCTTTCTCCGCCTCCAGTTCTTCTTTGGGGCGGCGATATTCTCCAGGCTGAGCCCAGGGTCCTTCTCCGTCTAATTTGTCCTCCCATGTCCATTCCTCTCTTTGTTGCTCCTGCTGTTGCTGTTGCCTGTTACCACGCCGCTTGGTCCCGTTGTGGTGGGTGATTCTGTAACGGTTCTCATCTGTCGAAGGAGAAGCGGACCAAAATGCAGCGTGGTGGTTATTCATGTTCTTTAATGAAAAGGAACTCAACATGAAATAACTAACAATACAAAAACAACAAACAGAACGTGAAAACCTATACAGCCTATCTGGTGACAACAAACACAGAGACAGGAACAATCACCCACGAAATACTCAAAGAATATGGCTGCCTAAATATGGTTCCCAATCAGAGACAACGATAAACACCTGCCTCTGATTTCTCCCCAATTCTGTGGTATCCAATTGGTAGTTACAGTCTTGTCTCATTGCTGCAACTCCTGTACAGACTCGGGAGAGGCAAAGGTCAAAAGCCGTGCGTCCTCCGAAACACAACCCAACCAAGCAGCACAGCTTCTTGACACAATGCCCACTTAACCTGAAAGCCAGCCGCACCAATGTGTCGAAGGAAACACCGTACACCTGACGACTGTGTCAGATGCACTGCGCCCAGAGGAGTCGCTTGTGCGTGATGGGACAAGGACATCCCTGCTGGCCAAACCCTCCCCGAACCCGGATGCCGCTGGGCCAGTTGTGCTCCACCCCATGGTTCTCCCGGTCGCAGCTGGCTGGACTCGAACCCAGAATCTCTAGTGACACAGCTAGCACTGTGATGCAGTGCCTTGCGCCACTCAGGAGCCACTCAGGAGGCCCAGACTTTGTATATTTGTAAATAACACTGGTGCACGATGTCTAAGGAAGTCTCGAGCTATTGCTCGCCTGAGGTAGATTATCTCATGATAAGCTGTAGACCACACTATCTACCTAGAGAGTTTTCATCTGTATTTCTCATAGCTGTTTAAATACCACCACAGTCAGAGGCTGGCACTAAGACAGCATTGAATGAGCTGTATTCCGCCATAAGCAAACAAGAAAACCACATTTAACCCCCACACACAGAGACACATACGAAGTTCTCCCTCTACGCATCCGATGTTCTGTCCTCATGATTCCTGCTTACAAGAAAAACATTAAAGCAGGAAGCAACAGTGACTAGATCAATAAAAAAGTGGTCAGAGGAAGCAGATGCTAAGCTCCAGGACTGTTTTGCTAGCACAGACTGGAATATGTTCCGGGATTCCTCCGGTGGCATTGAGGAGTACACCACATCAGTTATTGGCTTCATCAATAAGTGCATCAATGAGGTCGTCCCAACAGTGACTGTACGTACATACCCCAACCAGAAGCCATGGATTACAGGCAACATCCGCACTGAGCTAAAGGCTAGAGCTGCCGCTTTCAGGGAACTAGGAAGCTTATAAGAAATCCACAGGCTTTGACACTCGTCGGATGTGGCAGGGCTTGCAAACCATTACAGACTACAAAGGGAAGCACAGCCAAGAGCTGCCCAGTGACACGAGCCTACCAGACGAACTAAACTACTTATATGCTCGCTTCGAGGCAATTAACACTGAAACATGCATGAGAGCACCAGCTGTTCCGGATAACTATGTGATCACCCTCTCTGCAGCTAATGTGAGTAAGACCTTTAAACAGGTAAACATTCACAGGGCCAGACGGATTACCAAGACGTGTACTGCGATCATGCGCTGACCAACTGGTAAGTGTCTTCACTGACATTTTCAACCTCTCCCTGTCCGAGTCTGAAATGCCAACATGTTTTAAGCAGACCACCATAATGTCTGTGCCCAAGAACACTAAGGAAACCTATGTGAGAATGCTATTGATTGACTACAGCTCAGCGTTCAACACCGTAGTGCCCTCAAAGTTCATCAATAAGCTAAGGACCCTGGGACTAAACACCTCCCTCTTTAACTGGATCCTGGACTTCCTTCCGGGCCGCCCCCAGGTGGTAAGGGTAGATAACAACACATCCTCCACACTGATCCTCAACACAGGGTCCCCTTAGGGGTGCATGCTCAGTCCCCTCATGTACTCCCTGTACACTCATGACTGCACGGCCAGGCACAACTCCAACACCATGGGGCGGCAGGGTAGCCTAGTGGTTAGAGTGTTGGACTAGTTATCGGAAGGTTGCAAGTTCAAACCCCCGAGCTGACAAGGTACAAATCTGTCGTTCTACCCCTAAACAGGCAGTTAACCCACTGTTCCGAGGCCGTCATTGAAAATAAGAATTTGTTCTTAACTGACTTGCCTACTTAAAAAAAAGGTAAAATAAAAAATAAATAAAAAAGCATTAAGTTTGCAGATGACACAACAGCGGTAGGCCTGATTACCGACAACAACAAGACATCCTATAGGGAGAAGGTCAGAAACCTGGCCATGTGGTGCCAGGACAACAACCTCTCCCTCAAAACGATCACGACAAAGAAGATGATTGTGGACTACAGGAAAAACAGGACAAAGCACGCCCCCATTCTCATCAACGCGGCTGCAGTGGATCAGGTTGAGCACTTCAAGTTCCTTGGCGTCCACAACACCAACAAACTAACATGGTCCAAGCACATCAAGACAGTCGTGAAGAGTGCACGACAAAACCTATTCCTCCTCAGGAGACTGAAAAGATTTGTTATGGGTTCTCAGATCCTCAAAAGGTTCTACAGCTGCACCATATAGAGGATCCTGACTGGTTGCATCCCTGCCTGGTATGGCAACTGCTCTACCTCCGCAAGGCACTACAAAGGGTAGTGTGTACGGCCCAGTACATCACCGGGGCCAAGCTTCCTGCCATCAGGACCTTTATTCCAGGAGGTGTCAGAGAAAAGAAGGCCCTAAAAAAGTCAAAGACTCCAGCCACCCTAGTCATAGACTGTTCTCTCTGCTATCGCACGGCAGTCTAGGCACCAAGTCTAGGTCCAAGAGGATTCTAAACAGCTTCTACCCCCAAGCCATAAGACTCCTGAACACCTTATCAAATGGCTACCCAGACTATTTGCATTGCCCCCTTTACACTGCTGCTACTTGCATTTGTGTATGTGTGGGAGTCAGAACCAATATGATTTGGAGTAGCCCAACCTGGAGACCAAGGCTGGCATGATTACAATGTGTTACAATGGTGCCAACATTTTGTGGCTGATCTTTCAGCGGGGGAGGGGGTGAATGTGTCAAAGACCTGACTGGGCCCAGCACTGCACGGTATGGCTTGCTTTTATTGTGTTTGTGTACTGAGGAACATGTAACTTAGTTCCAGAAGAAAGACACTTTCAATTTCTTTAGGTTTCATCAAGGTATTTGTTTCTTCGTGTAACGTCCTCCCCATGCTATTGCACACACAGCACATATAAGCCTGGGATATCAATCAAAGTTTGCCTTAGTGGGAGTGACCATAGAATTCTATACATTATTTACATTACTGAGTAAACACTTTGTCATCATCAGTACTTAACACAGATAAAAAGTCATAATTATTGCTAAACCCTGCCCATTTCCACAATTTACCTTCTTAAAACTTGATTTTTAACCTAACCCTATCTAATGACGGCCAGGTTTGATGCGTTGGTCCACCAGACCTTCTGGGGATTTGTGTAGGGGAATGGGATTCGGTGTAATGTGACAAACATGAAGTCACTTCAGAGCGTTTGCCATCCTTTAGCACAACATGCCACCCTTTATAAAGCACGTGTTTATATCATATTCGACAAAGGGGGTTATGTCACATTTGACATGGGTGATTATGTCACACAGTTATGCCACATTTATGAACCCTTTATAAAGCATGACATACGGTTATAAATGCTTTGTAAACACATTGATGTAGTGCTTATGAAGGCATTATGAAGACTTTATGAAGCCTTTATAAGCTGATGTAATTTAAAGCGGGACCTATAAGGGTAATATTTTCATGATGTGTTGTGTGTGTATTATTATACGTGTAACTGATTTCGTTTCATATAAATGCTTTATGAATGGGAAAATAGAAATGACAGTACATTGACTGCATAGAATTCATACATAGACCCTTCATGTGTGTGTAATAGACCAGTTTGACCAATTTTATTGTGATGTGGAGGAGGGCTGTTAATAATTTACGAACAAATTATGATATTTTTAACCTTTATTTAACTAGGCAAGTCAGTTAAGAACAAATTCTTATTTACAATGACTGCCTACCCTGGCCGTACTCGGACGATGCTGGGCCAATTGTGCTCCTCCCTATGGGACTCCCAATCACGGCCGGATGTGATACAGCCTGTAATCGTGCCAGGGACTGTAGTGAAGCCTCTTGCACTGAGATGCAGTGCATTAGACTGCTGCGCCACTCGGGTGCCCTATATGACCCACAACTACATGATTTGATCTGTAAACTTTACCCTGAGGAATCATCCCTGTGGGGATCTTCATACACCATTGACCTCAGTGAGAAGAAGGTAAGTAGCGGGCTATACCTGGGATCGGGAATAAGCTTGGCAGTAGAGAGTACCTGTTTTCTCTGTTCTTTTCCAATTTCTGAAGTGGGCAGCGCCACTGACAAGCTGTCCTAATCAGCTCAATGGCCGATGGGGGGAAATTGTTCTGGATGCAGGCTATATATTAGAATACATTTCAAAACGTGGTTTGGCCTATTAACATATTTACTAACACTAGTATGGCAGAAGCAAACTTTTGAGAACATCCATAATGATGACACTACGCTGTCATTGTAATGATGCATATGTTAAGATACTTATATGAGCGCTTGCATAGCATGTCATTACTAACCTTTAATAACCTTTAATAATGCGGTTGGACCTGTTATAACACACTAATTAAATGCTTATACATGTGTATATAGCATAAAAAATATAAAGCATTTATAAGGCGTTTACAAACCATTTGATCACCATTTACTAATCATTACTCCCACATTTGTAAATGTTATCGTGCTGAGCGACTACTGCTTTTTGCGGTTGGTTCAGTTTCGGTTAGATTCTAACAAAATAATCACTTTTTTTATTTCGGTTTCGATATTATTATTATTTATTTTTTTACATGTAATGCCCTATGTGGGTGGAAAGCTGTAACAACACACAATACAATTTAACATAAGTCCCATGATGGTAGTGACTGCCCATTACTGCTTTATCACTTAATAACCATAATTTATTCTTGTTACTTATTTAAAATATTTCAGTTGTGTATATTACATTTGTTTTATTTGACGACTTTATTATTCGATTTGCTGTGCTGTGCGTTTTGCTGTGCTGTGCGTTTTGTTGCCAACCTATTTTGCTACCTGACAACTTAACTGTTTTTACTTTTTAATTACCCCCCCAACTTTTTCACTCCGGACGCTTTATCTGGACACGATTCGTCAGGACCTCCAACAGCCGAAGCTAAGTAGTAACATTAACATGATGCCTTCTAATTGCAGTCGCTGTACTCGCCTTACGGCGAGGATAGCTGTGCTACAAGCCCGGCTTCAGACGCAATCGTTAGGCAAGGGTAATTTCAGTGTAGGAAAGGATGAAACAGCGTCTGTGCCACCAGTAAGTACAGATAGTAGTATAAATCCCCTGGCACAGTCCCCGCAGCCGGACAACTTTCTCACGGTTTCTGGAAGGAAATGCTGTAGGAACGCTCAACAGGTGTCGCTCATTCAGCCGACAGAAACTTTCAACCGGTTTTCCCCATTAATCAGCGAGACGGAGTCAGAGGCCGAGCCTTCTCTGGTCTCTACTCCTCCCGTTACGGGGTCTGAGACGCCGAAGCTTCCCACCATTAGCTCTGACAAATTGAAAACTCTAGTCATTGGCGACTCCATTACCCGCAGTATTAGACTTAAAACGAATCATCCAGCGATCATACACTGTTTACCGGGGGGCAGGGCTACCGACGTTAAGGCTAATCTGAAGATGGTGCTGGCTAAAGCTAAAACTGGCGAGTGTAGAGAGTATAGAGATATTGTTATCCACGTCGGCACCAACGATGTTAGGATGAAACAGTCAGAGATCACCAAGCGCAACATAGCTTCTGCGTGTAAATCAGCTAGAAAGATGTGTCGGCATCGAGTAATTGTCTCTGGCCCCCTCCCAGTTAGGGGGAGTGATGAGCTCTACAGCAGTCTCACAACTCAATCGCTGGTTGAAAACTGTTTTCTGCCCCTCCCAAAAGTTAGAATTTGTAGATAATTGGCCCTCTTTCTGGGACTCACCCACAAACAGGACCAAGCCTGACCTGCTGAGGAGTGACGGACTCCATCCAAGCTGGAGGGGTGCTCTCATCTTATCTACCAACATAGACAGGGCTCTAACTCCTCTAGCTCCACAATGAAATAGGGTGCAGGCCAGGCAGCAGGCTGTTAGCCAGCCTGCCAGCATAGTGGAGTCTGTCACTAGCACAGTCAGTGTAGTCAGCTCAGCTATCACCATTGAGACCGTGTCTGTGCCTCGACCTAGGTTGGGCAAAACTAAACATGGCGGTGTTCGCCTTAGCAATCTCACTAGGATAAAGACCACCTCCATTCCTGTCATTATTGAAAGAGATCATGATACCTCACATCTCAAAATAGGGCTACTTAATGTTAGATCCCTTACTTCAAAGGCAATTATAGTCAATGAACTAATCACTGATCATAATCTTGATGTGATTGGCCTGACTGAAACATGGCTTAAGCCTGATGAATTTACTGTGTTAAATGAGGCCTCACCTCCTGGCTACACTAGTGACCATATCCCCCGTGCATCCCGCAAAGACGGAAGTGTTGCTAACATTTACGATAGCAAATTTCAATTTACAAAAGAATTAATGAGATTTTCGTCTTTTGAGCTTCTAGTCATGAAATCTATGCAGCCTACTCAATCACTTTTTATAGCTACTGTTTACAGGCCTCCTGGGCCAAATACAGTGTTCCTCACTGAGTTCCCTGAATTCCTATCGGACCTTGTAGTCATAGCAGATAATATTCTAATCTTTGGTGACTTTAATATTCACATGGAAAAGTCCACAGACCCACTCCAAAAGGCTTTCGGAGCCATCATCGACTCAGTGGGTTTTGTCCAACATATCTCTGGACCCACTCACTGTCACAGTCATACGCTGGACCTAGTTTTGTCCCATGGAATAAATGTTGTGGATCTTAATGTTTTTCCTCATAATCCTGGACTATCGGACCACCATTTTATTACGTTTGCAATTGCAACAAATAATCTGCTCAGACCCCAACCAAGGAACATCAAAAGTCGTGCTATAAATTCACAGACAACACAAAGATTCCTTGATGTCCTTCCAGATTCCCTCTGTCTATCCAATGACACCAGAGGACAAAAATCAGTTAACCACCTAACTGAGGAACTCAATTTAACCTTGTGCAATACCCTAGATGCAGTTGCACCCCTAAAAACTAAAAACATTTCTCATAAGAAACTAGCTCCCTGGTACACAGAAAATACCCGAGCTCTGAAGCAAGCTTCCAGAAAATTGGAACGGAAATGGCGCCACACCAAACTGGAAGTCTTCCGTCTAGCTTGGAAAGACAGTACCGTGCAGTACCGAAGAGCCCTTACTGCTGCTCGATCAGCCTATTTTTCTAACTTAATTGAGGAAAATAAGAACAATCCGAAATTCCTTTTTGATACTGTCGCAAAGCTAACTAAAAAGCAGCATTCCCCAAGAGAGGATGACTTTCACTTTAGCAGTGATTAATTCATGAACTTCTTTGAGGAAAAAATTATGATTATTAGAAAGCAAATTACAGACTCCTCTTTAAATCTGCGTATTCCTTCAAAGCTCAGTTGTCCTGAGTCTGCACAACTCTGCCTGGACCTAGGATCAAGAGAGACGCTCAAGTGTTTTAGTACTATATCTCTTGACACAATGATGAAAATAATCATGGCCTCTAAACCTTCAAGCTGCATACTGGACCCTATTCCAACTAAACTACTGAAAGAGCTGCTTCCTGTGCTTGGCCCTCCTATGTTGAACATAATAAACGGCTCTCTATCCACAGGATGTGTACCAAACTCACTAAAAGTGGCAGTAATAAAGCCTCTCTTGAAAAAGCCAAACCTTGACCCAGAAAATATTAAAAACTATCGGCCTATATCGAATCTTCCATTCCTCTCAAAAATCTTAGAAAAGGCTGTTGCGCAGCAACTCACTGCCTTCCTGACGACAAACAATGTATACAAAATGCTTCAGTCTGGTTTTAGACCCCATCATAGCACTGAGACGGCACTTGTGAAGGTGGTAAATGACATTTTAATGGCATCGGACCGAGGCTCTGCATCTGTCCTCGTGCTCCTAGACCTTAGTGCTGCTTTTGATACCATCGATCACCACATTCTTTTGGAGAGATTGGAAACCCAAATTGGTCTACACGGACACGTTCTGGCCTGGTTTAGATCTTATCTGTCTGAAAGATATCAGTTTATTTCTGTGAATGGTTTGTCCTCTGACAAATCAACTGTAAATTTCGGTGTTCCTCAAGGTTCCGTTTTAGGACCACTATTGTTTTCACTATATATTTTACCTCTTGTGGATGTTATTCGAAAACATAATGTTAACTTTCACTGCTGTGCGGATGACACACAGCTGTACATTTCAATGAAACATGGTGAAGCCCCAAAATTGCCCTTGCTAGAAGCATGTGTTTCAGACATAAGGAAGTGGATGGCTGCAAACTTTCTACTTTTAAACTCGGACAAAACAGAGATGCTTGTTCTAGGTCCCAAGAAACAAAGAGATCTTCTGTTGAGTCTGACAATTAATCTTAATGGTTGTACAGTCGTCTCAAATAAAACTGTGAAGGACCTCGGCGTTACTCTGGACCCTGATCTCTCTTTTGAAGAACATATTAAGACCATTTCAAGGACAACTTTTTTCCATCTACGTAACATTGCAAAAATCAGAAACTTTCTGTCCACAAATGATGCAGAAAAATTAATCCATGCTTTTGTCACTTCTAGGTTAGACTACTGCAATGCTCTACTTTCCGGCTACCCGGATAAAGCACTAAATAAACTTCAGTTAGTGCTAAATACGGCTGCTAGAATCCTGACTAGAACCAAAAAATTTGATCATATTACTCCAGTGCTAGCCTCCCTACACTGGCTTCCTGTCAAAGCAAGGGCTGATTTCAAGGTTTTACTGCTAACCTACAAAGCATTACATGGGCTTGCTCCTACCTGTCTCTCTGATTTGGTCCTGCCGTACATACCTACACGTACGCTACGGTCACAAGACGCAGGCCTCCTAATTGTCCCTAGAATTTTTAAGCAAACAGCTGGAGGCAGGGCTTTCTCCTATAGAGCTCCATTTTTATGGAACGGTCTGCCTACCCATGTCAGAGACGCAAACTCGGTCTCAACCTTTAAGTCTTTACTGAAGACTCATCTCTTCAGTGGGTCATATGATTGAGTGTAGTCTGGCCCAGGAGTGGGAAGGTGAACGGAAAAGCTCTGGAGCAACGAACCACCCTTGCTGTCTCTGCCTGGCCCGTTCCCCTCTTTCCACTGGGATTCTCTGCCTCTAACCCTATTACAGGGGCTGAGTCACTGGCTTACTGGGGCTCTCTCATGCCGTCCCTGGAAGGGGTGCGTCACCTGAGTGGGTTGATTCACTGATGTGGTCATCCTGTCTGGGTTGGCACCCCCCTTTGGGTTGTGCCATGGCGGAGATCTTTGCGGGCTATACTCAGCTTTGTCTCAGGATGGTAAGTTGGTGGTTGAAGATATCCCTCTAGTGGTGTGGGGGCTGTGCTTTGGCAAAGTGGGTGGGGTTATATCCTTCCTGTTTGGCCCTGTCTGGGGGTGTCCTCGGATGGGGCCACAGTGTCTCCTGATCCCTCCTGTCTCAGCCTCCAGTATTTATGCTGCAGTAGTTTATGTGTCGAGGGGCTGGGGTCAGTTTGTTATATCTGGAGTACTTCTCCTGTCCAATTCGGTGTCCTGTGTGAATCTAAGTGTGCGTTCTCTAATTCTCTCCTTCTCTCTCTCTCGGAGGACCTGAGCCCTAGGACCATGCCCCAGGACTACCTGATATGATGACTCCTTGCTGTCCCCAGTCCACCTGGCCGTGCTGCTGCTCCAGTTTCAACTGTTCTACCTTATTATTATTCGACAATGCTGGTCATTTATGAACATTTGAACATCTTGGCCATGTTCTGTTATAATCTCCACCCGGCACAGCCGGAAGAGGACTGGCCACCCCACATATGCTCTCTCTAATTCTCTTTCTTTCTCTCTCTCGGAGGACCTGAGCCCTAGGACCATGCCCCAGGACTACCTGACATGATGACTCCTTGCTGTCCCCAGTCCACCTGGCCGTGCTGCTGCTCCAGTTTCAACTGTTCTGCCTTATTATTATTCGACCATGCTGGTCTTTTATGAACATTTGAACATCTTGGCCATGTTCTGTTATAATCTCTACCCGGCACAGCCAGAAGAGGACTGGCCACCCCACATAGCCTGGTTCCGCTCTAGGTTTCTTCCTAGGTTTTGGCCTTTCTAGGGAGTTGTTCCTAACCACCGTGCTTCTACACCTGCATTTCTTGCTGTTTGGGGTTTTAGGCTGGGTTTCTGTACAGCACTTTGAGATATCAGCTGATGTACGAAGGGCTATATAAATAAATTTGATTTGATATTATTTCATTCCAAGTCATCATCTCATCGCTATAGAGCTGCTGCCTATGCTGTCTGACAAATTCACTACTTTGTAGTTCTTCAGAGTAAACAAGGCATACGTTTATGGATGCTGAATACAAACTATTGATCACTTAGAACATTTCAGGTAGAGATACCTCACAAAGCAACAGCTGCCCTCTATATCACTCTAAATCACGACCACGTCTAAATCACGACCACGTCGCAGGCATAAAAGAAACAGACTGGAGATCCGCAATTGATTATGATCATTATGATCATTGTAGTTAATTACCACATTTTTTACGCTACACTTTGTAGAATATTGGTCTGTTGGAAACTACAACTCACACAGTTCAGGCTGGATCTGATTGAGCTCACAGAAAAAAATGAACAAAATGCAATTCAAATAATTTAACCGAAGTCAGTCAATTAGTTGTATAAAAACCTAAAAATATCTGATATTTTGGTTAATTGCTCAACAGTAAAATGTTACTAAGCTAGTTATTCACACATGTATATATTTCCTTAAACCACCTTGTGCTTATTTATTTTCCAGGTATACCCTGTATATAGCCACATTATTGTTATTTTATTGTGTTATTTTTTTTTACTTTAGATTATTTGGTAAATATTTTATTTTCTTAAAACTGCAATGTTGGTTAATGGCTTGAAAGTAAGCATTTCACGGTAAGGACCTGTTGTATTCAGTGCATTTGATTTGATTTATAAAGTATTTATAAAGTATAAATAGCACTCACTCTAGATTAGGGACTGCAAAAATACTTTATTAATGATAAGTATATGTTTATTAACGTGGGAGTAATGATTAGTAAATGGTGAACACAATTTATAAATGCCTTATAATTGGTTTATATGAACCCTTAAAATAAACTCTTTCCGGTGTGTCTAAAACCCAAAGTTTCACTTGGTGTTACTCAATTTAAATGAAGGAAAATAACATCACGCAAAATGATTAACCATATCACTTTAGTAAATTATTTTAAAATGGTTAATTACCTTAGATTTGAGCATCTGTGGCCATTTAAAAACATCCTCAATAACCTACGATTTCTCATTGTTACCATCATTGGTAACAACCAACCACTCTTACTTGTGGTGCAATGTATCCTAATGATAAAAATGATTTAAAGTCATTATTAAAAGGTACAATATGTAAGAATGTTTAATTCAAATAGCTTTAAACGACCATAATAAAGTGGCAAGGGTCAAAGAATAAATGCTTTACGGATGGGTGGGCGTTAATCAGCGACAGTTTAGCATTTCAAAGGTTGTGAGTTTGAGTCGCATTGGGGACAACTGTTGCATTTTAGCTAACCCTTTCCCTAACCCCTTTTCTAATCTTAACCCAATTCACCTAACCTGCTTTTACCAAGTTCTCCTAACCTTTGTTGTTAGTTCCCCTATCTTAAATTATCGCATAATTTGTTGTTGTTGTTGTTACAGCGCAACAAGCAACCGGTCTCAGAAAAAGACATACTGTAACGACGTTCTTCTGTTGAAGGAGGAGCGGACCAAAATGCAGCGTGGTGGTTACTCATATTTATTGTTGAAAAATGACTAGACATGAAAATACTGAAATGTACAAAAAAACAACAGACGGAAACGTGAAAAAAACTCTACAGCCTATCTAGTGAAACTAAACACAGAGACAGGAACAATCACCCACGAAACACTCAAAAAATATGGCTGCCTAAATATGGTTCCCAATCAGAGACAACGATAATCACCTGACTCTGATTGAGAACCGCCTCAGGCAGCCATAGGCTACGCTAGACACCCCACAAAACCCCAAGACAAAAACACACCACAATAACCCATGTCACACCCTGGCCTGACCAAATAAATGAAGATAAACATAATAGATTTTGACCAGGGTGTGACACATACGTACTCGAAGATGTATAATAAGTTACTGTCAGGACCCGGTTTCGAACCTGGGTCTCCGGAGTGAGAAACAGTCACTTAACCAACTGAGCCACGAATAGACAGCAGAACCCAGAAGATGAGGCAGACACAGCAGTACTTAAGACGGTGTATTTAATAAAGAAAAAATCCTAAAATAAAAAATGGCAAATCCAAAAGGTGGTAGGTAAAACACAAAAAGACCTAAAAAGAAACTCACCAAAAATAAACAAAAACAGAATACCACAAGAACGTCACCCGGAATCGACAAGAGCACACAGAACACTAGGGCAGGGTGCTAACATACAAACACAGAGCACAGAACAGAGGGAAACTAAGGGTTTAAATACACTCAGGGGAAACAAGACACAGGTGCAAATAATAATGGGGAACAAGGGAAAAACATAAGGACAAAAAGCACAATGGGGGCATCTAGTGACCAACAACTGGAACAACCCTGGCCAAATCCTGACAGTTACAACATCTAAATAATATGCTACTGTACGACCGGTTAAGACGTATGATACTATGCGTCCTCAAATTCATATGATATTGCATGATTGCTATTCCATTCATATTGTATATCATGGTGGAACATGAGTGAAAGGGATAATTATAGAGCAAGCAGTGGTGGGCTGTCAGGGCCAGCAAGGCCTTCTCTGCTGGCCTAAACATCATCAGAATATAATTTTTTTTAAATATATTTTCCCACAAGTATGTATTAAATTATTCCCCAGAGTAAGAGTTACACTCTTCATTTCATAGCATTCCTCTTGGTTGCACTGCTTCCAGCCCCAGGTTGAGATTTGGAGGGCTGGTCTTTATGTTAGATATTTTATCCAATCATATTCAGCCATCATGTGTTGCCAGGGGTCTAAAATCTGCCCTCAGGCCTTCAGAATCAACAGTGCGGGCGCTTGTAGCTTAAAGTGAATGTAAATTAAAATTTAGTGTCAACCAATCAGCTTTAGAGTTGGCTATTGTACGCCTGCTGGCTGGCTCCAGTGTTACACAGGAGCCAGCTAGCAGGCGTAGTGCCTGCACGTCTTTTGATTGGATTACCAATATTGAGAGGCAGGTCCTATATGGGCAGGTCTCAGAATTAGGAAACTGAAATTGATAAACAAATTAATTTGCGTACTACTAAGCTGTTTTTTCAACCCACAATGGCGGAAGGAGAAGATATCGATTTGGTCGAGGATATAATTATAACGCCATTCTCAAGACAAACTTTTCAAAAAAAGTTAGACATTGTCAGGAGAGGTAGACGCCGACGCTACAAAGCCGACGCTACAAAGACAGGCTCCGAGAAGCACTGCAAACTGTACTGCTGGGAATACCTATTATTTGCAAGTGATCGATTTGGTGTTTGGAGCCACACTGGCTTTGCAAACCTGAGTTGTCTAACCAAGGCAGCAACGAGACACCAAAGTACGGCTGGGCACTTACAAACAATGGTGCTTTTGAAAACTTTTGGGGACACATGAGTGGAAACGAAGCTGCACAATGAAAAGGTATTGTACTCTTCCCCTACAATTCTCTGAATAAAAATTTCAATTTCAAGGTGACGCAACGCCTGGTTATACTGCGTTTCTGTCGAAATGTATAGTGTCTAGAGCCATGGCATCATAATGATGGTAATAAGAGGTGGATTAATTCGGGTGGGACTGTGTAGGACTTCACTGAAGGTCCAGGCCCCAGAACCACGGCACGCTACTGAGAGCAAGCAATGCAATTATCACAACATAGGTTGTAATATGACTTTTTTTCTGTTTTTGCTTCCCCAATGATGTTACCCACACACCGCTACTGACACAAACAAACACTTTGCTACTTGCATAGCCAACATGGGGATGTGATTCTGGAATAAATTAAAAACAGATAAAAAATTGAATCCCCTCAACATTATTACAGAGATCACCTCTTCACACATCAACACTTGCTATTCATGGTTGTACGGTTCGTCTTGAATGTTCTTTTGAAAACTGATGACCGACTTAATGTTCTATTTAATGCAGGCAATTCAAAAGAAGGTAAATAATTCGTGGGAAAACCTTTTTGTCATCATTGTGATGTCTCCAGATTGACTGCAGATGTAGTATAACTTTATCTAGCTTGCTAAAATTGAGTTGACAGCACATGATTTTTGCTAGCTAATGCTATTTTTGACTAACTTTGCCATCTCTAAAGTACATTTGACTACATCATAATGACGGCAAAGTTGTTTCCTACTAATTATTTTCCTACTTCAGCAATTTCATCATATTTCCAGGCCACTAAAGTGTAATTTAGACAAAACAATCATTATCCCTGTTCAGAATGACTGTGCACCACTCAATGAAGATAAGATTTGTAAACATATTTACCACAGACTCTGCATAGCAAATTTGCACTTAGCAATGTAGGTTGGCTAGTTAGCTCATTACCTCGGTTAGCTTTCCACTATGAGTCAAAAATATATAGCCTAACGCTTTGATGGAACATAGTACGATTAACTTTAGCTGACTAGCTAGACAAAAACCTCTGTCGAGTCTGAATGGTTTGAGCCACAAACTATTAAAAGCTAGCTGAGACACTCAAGAACACGTGTAACATGTTTTCCTCAATGATGCTCACGAGCTACACAAGAGTTGTTAGAAGGAAGGTGGTTCTTCTTCATAGAAGATCATATGAAAACCTGGGACATAGTGTCTATAATGCAATAATAAGCTCACATAGTTTCTGTCACAAACTCCACACAGTTGTCACTAACTAGTTGGATATTCATTTCCCACTTCTGTATTTACAACATTCATATAAATTCATTTTTGTCAGGTTTTTGCTTTGGCAGACCTTATTTTTTAATAATTGTTTTTGTCAATAAAACTCATGAATGCAACTGTTTATGTCAAATTGTTTTGTATTCTACTTGTAGCCCTGGTTATCCTGAAAAGTTAAACACTTACAGTAATTGTGATTTTGCTGGGGTCTCAGGACTGACAGGATTTTAAACATCAAATACACTACAAGTAAAAAATGTTCGGCATTGCAGGAAAGTTATCCTGTAGATGCTCGTCCTGCTGGTCTGTTGCAGACAGTCATTTGTGAAATATACAAGATCAGAGAAGAGAAAGCAGACTGCATGCGAGATGGCTGCTTGGGGGTGATAGTGTTGTGTTGATGACCGTCCTCCCTCTGGTGTGGTAGATTTGGCAAAAGATTGGCAAAAGATATCCAGGTCCAAGTGGCTTCTTCAGATGGTGTTGATGAACTAGTGGCAGGGCATATTTAGACGGTGTTGACGAACTAGTGGCAGGGCGTCTTTAGACGGTGTTGACGAACTAGTGGCAGGGCGTCTTTAAACGATGTTGATGAACTAGTGGCAGGGCGTCTTTAGAAGGTGTTGATGAACTAGTGGCAGGGCGTCTTTAAACGGTGTTGACGAACTAGTGGCAGGGCGTCTTTAGACGGTGTTGACGAACTAGTGGGAGGGCGTCTTTAGACGGTGTTGACAAACTACTGGCAGGGCGTCTTTAGACGGTGTTGACGAACTAGTGGCAGGGCGTCTTTAGACGGTGTTGACGAACTAGTGGCAGGGCGTCTTTAGACGGTGTTGACGAACTAGTGGCAGGGCGTCTTTAGACGGTGTTGACGAACTAGTGGCAGGGCGTCTTTAGACGGTGTTGACGAACTAGTGGCAGGGCGTCTTTAGACGGTGTTGACGAACTAGTGGCAGGGCGTCTTTAGACGGTGTTGACGAACTATTGGCAGGTGACCTGCCTCTTCCCCATGGTACAAATGTGGAAAGCCTAGATGTGTTCTTATACAGTTGGTGGTAATGTGTTATGTGCGGCTTATGAATATTAAGTCCTTATATTGGCCTAGATGCCCTTCAAATAAAGTGTTCCTATGTGGAAACGATAGCAGAGTAGCCTAGCGGTTAAGAGTGTTGGGCCAGTAACCAAAAGGTCGCTGGTTCAAATCCATGTGCAAACTAGGTGAAAGATCTGGCAATGTGCCCTTGAGCAAGGCACGTAACCACAATTGCTCCTGTAAGTTGCTACATTCTTATAGTATACTCAATATATTAGATTATAAACAGAGGTCCTGACTCCCTGTTATCACGACTACTCAGTAACACAAAGGAGGTTAAGGGATTAACCTGATACGACAGGGCCAAATCCCCATACAACACAGCAATCTCCTCACTACACTAGCTAATGTGGGGTGTTTAAGTGTCAAATGGCCACTCAATGTCAGCTACATGAGTTCTATATGGTGCAGGTGCTGGAGGAGAGGACAGGTATTCATACACTTTATGTAAAGCTCTTTCAGATCAGTGCAGGATATAGGCCTACTGTAAAAGCTTGAGTGCAACTACATCCATTTTGAGGGAAAGTTGAGGCATTTAATGGAATTGTCGTGACAGCATAATTTGCTATTTCATTTATGTGAATGGAAATCCGCTAAAATATCACGAGAGTCTGAGATTCAAAATAACAGAGTAATGTGATTTAGTTTAAACGTTAGAGAGAGCGAGACTTGTATTTGGGTACTTACTTGCTAATAACACACCAGAGTGTATCATTCCCAACGAGAATACAGTGTGACACATCTACCATGTCTGGAACGTTTTCCCTCTTCAGCATCGTCAATAATCTCCTTTAACGTTACTGACGATGAGCACTTCTGAAATGAATGTAATTGTCTCTCAGGTTTTAGCGGAATAATATGCATAACCTTAACTTTTGATGTTGGCAGAGAAAAGACAAGGGAGCAGAGCGGGGGGGGGGGTGGATGGATGCGGCTGGCTGCTGCATCTTTGAATACATTCACCTCACTGACAGGCTATATCAAGTTCCCATGGGGGCCTTACCTGCTGTTTGTTTTTTCAATATTTACACAGCAGGGCTTCAAGCTGAGAATCAGGAGTGTGTCTGCGTTTATTGCATTGGACTGTCTTTTCATATTAATAGTGAGTTGACAGCACTCTGATAGAAAGCCTACACATCAGACAACTCTATGCTGAGTGTAGTGCATGGGGGGAAAAGGAACTACTATAGCTTAGGGATGAGAGTCTAACTAATGAATCTGACCTTCAGTGAAATGCTGTTTGTATTTAGTGATTTTTACGGGGGTTGATGGTGGTAGAGATCTACAGATCTTATAATGAGAATGTGACCAGTAGGCCAGCCGCTATTGTTAGTCTACTGCTCCTTTTCTTGGTGGTAGTGACTCATACATCTCTTCAGCCTTCAAGTGGCTCGGGGTAAACAACAAGATACAATAATAAGAAAGGAGTAGGAAGGAGTCTCTTAGTTGTGTCGTATGAGGAAACTAGATTTTCATTAGACAAAGCCTTAGCCTTCTCACGACACATGTTCTAATGTGGCCGTTTCTTCTACAGACCATTGGGTCTCATCATCATTATTTGCACATAAATGCATTCTCATTATAAAGTATTTGATAGTTTGCGTCCCTCATTTTTACTGTGCCAGCAAACAGTATCATTAAGTAATGTGCATGTGTTTACATGAAACTCTCCTCAAGCTGCCGCGTAAAGAGAGTAGCTTACTGTTGGAGATCACAAGATACAATTATGATTTGCTTTTACATCTGACTCATGGGTATGACCCAACAACAGTTTTTATTTGATTTGTTGATTTTTACCCCTGGTAATGTCTGATGTTGAATAAATAAAGAAAGTGGAGCAACTCGCAAGCAAACCCAAAACAGTCATTATCAAGGAGAATTGTATTATATTTATCAGATAACAGTATCAAGGCCTATAGACTCTACTGTATGCAATGTATGCTCTTCTACATTTCCAAGCATTGAACTTTGTATGGTTACATTTTGCTCTGTAAGTGTTTTTCCCCTTTCCATCATGGGTGGATGAAGAGATGGAGAAGAAAAGAGAGAGATGTCTTTTGATGTCTGTGGAAAGTGATTACCTGGTGTGTGTGTGTCTCTAGTGTACCCCTTCTTTTTTCGTTATCTTATCACAATTCCCTGTGATCTTTCCCAGGGGATCAGAGTTAATCCTGTCTGCATAAGGCCTTCTCAATAGTCTTCACTCAGCTCTCTCCCATGGAGAACTGGGGCAGTGTGTGTGCGCGTGCGTGCACCTGTGGGCTGTGTGTGTTTCCATGCGTGTGTGCATGCGTGGGTGCACATGTGGGCTGTGTGTGTTTCCGTGCGTGGGTGCACGTGTTGGTGGGTGTGTACACTGAGTGTACAAAACATTAAATACACCTGCTCTTTCCATCATATATAGACTGACCAGGGGAATCAAGGTGAAAGCTAAGATCCCTTATTTATGTCACTTGTTATATCCAATTCAATCAGTGTAGATGAAGGGTAGGACACAGGTTAAATAAGGATTTTTAAGACTTGAGACAATTGAGACATGGATTGTGTATGTGTGCCATTCAGTGGGTGAATGGGCAAGACAAAAGATTGAAGTGCCTTTAAACAGGGTATGGTAGTAGGTGCCAGGCGCAGCGGTTTGTGTCAAAAACTGCAGCACTGCTGGGTTTTACATGCTCAACAGTTTCCTGTGTGTATCAAGAATGGTCCACCACTCAAATGACATCCAGCCAACTTGATACAACTCAATATTTGGAAGGTATTCTTAATGTTTTGTACATTCAGTGTCACGCCCTGGTCAAAATATATTCATTTATTGGGTCAGGCCAGGGTGTGACATGGGTTTATTGTGGTGTATTTCGTCTTGGGGTTTTGTGGGGTGTATAGCGTAGTCTATGGCTGCCTGAGGCGGTTCTCAATCAGAGTCAGGTGATTATCATTGTCTCTGATTGGGAACCATATTTAGGCAGCCATATTCTTTGAGGTTTTCGTGGGTGATTGTTCCTGTCTCTGTGTTTGTAGTCACAAGATAGGCTGTATAGTTTTTCACGTTTCCGTCTGTTGTTTTTTTGTACATTTCAGTTATTTCATGTCTAGTCATTTTTCTTCAATAAACATGAGTAACCACCACGCTGCATTTTGGTCCGCTCCTCCTTCAACAGAAGAACGTCGTTACAGAATCACCCACCACAACAGGACCAAGCGGCGTGGTGACAAGCAGCGGCAGCAGGAGCAGCGAAAGGAGGAATGGACATGGGAAGATGTTTTGGAAGGAAAGGGTTGTTACACTTGGGAGGAGATGCTGGCTGGAAGAGATCGCCTCCCATGGGAACAGGTGGAGGCACTTAGGAGAGCAGAGGCAGCCGGAGAGAGGAGCCGGCGATACGAGGGAACACGGTTGGCTAGGAAGCCCGAGAGTCAGCTCCAAAAAATTCTTGGGGAGGGGGCTCAGGGAGAGTGTGGCAGAGTCAGAAGTCAGACCTGAGCCAACTCTCCCTGTTTATCGTGAGGAGCCAAGGAGGAGACCAGAACCAGAGCCGGTGTTGGAAGTGAGCAAAGCAGAGACTGTGAAGGAGTTAATGGGGAAATTGGAGGAGAGAGAAATGAGGGAGTTGCTGTGTTGGTGCTTTTTGCATGGAATTCGCCCGACGGAACGTGTCAGGGATTTGATGGCACCTGGGTCAGCGCTCCATACTCGTCCTGAGGTGCGTGCTAGTCGGCTGGTGAAGTTGGTGCCAGCCTCACGCACCAGGCCTCCTGTGCACATCCCTAGCCTTGCACGTCCTGTGCCAACACTGCTCTCAAGATCTCCAGTACGCCTTCACGGTCTAGCCCATCCTGTGCCACCTCCACACACCAGCCCTCCGGTGGCAGCTCGCCGCACCAGGCTTCCTGTGCGTGTCCTCGGCCCAGTACCACCAGTGCCAGCACCACGCATCAGGCCTACAGTGCGCATCGCCTCTCCAGCGCTACCGGAGCCTTTCTCCTCTACAGCGCTGCTGGAGTCTCCCGCCTGTTCAGTGCAGCCAGAGCCTTCCTCCTCTCCTGCGCTGATGGAGTCTCCTGCATGTTTAGCGCAGCCCGAGCTGTCAGTCTTCATGGAACAGCCAGAGCTGTCAGTCTGCATGGAACAGCCGGAGCTGCCAGTTTGCATGGAGCTGCCAGTCTGCAAGGAGCTGCCAGTCTGCAACGTGCTGTCAGTCTGCATGGAGCAGCCAGAGCTGTCAGTCTACATGGAGCAGCCAGAGCCGCCAGTCAGCATGAAGCAGCCAGATCCGTCAGTCTGCCAGGATCTGCCAGTCAGCCAGACCTTTCCAGATCTGCCAGTCAGCCAGACTCTTCCAGATCTGCCAGTCAGCCAGACTCTTCCAGATCCGCCAGTCAACCAGGATCTGCCAGAACCACCAGCCAGCCAGGATCTGCCAGAACCGCCAGCCAGCCAGGATCTGCCGGATCCAACTACCTGGCTGAGCTTCCTCTCAGTGCTGGGCTTCCTCTCAGTGCTGGGCTTCCTCTCAGTGCCGAGCTTCCTCTCAGTGCTGAGCTTCCCCTCAGTCCCGAGCTGCCCCTCAGTCCCGAGCTGCCTCTGTCCAGAGCTGCCCCTCAATCCCGAGCTGCCCCTCAGTCCCGAGCTGCCCCTCAGTCCCGAGCTGACCCTGAGTTCCGAGCTGCCCCTCAGTCCAGTGGGGTTCTGGGTGAGGACTACTAGGCCATGGTCGGCGGCGAGGGTGGACTATCCTAGGACGCGAGGAGGGGGGACTAAGACATTTATAGAGTGGGGTCCAGCGCCGGAGCCGGAGCCGCCACCATGGACAGACGCCCACCCGGACCCTCCCTATTGTTTTGATGTGTGTCCGGGAGTCCGCACCTTAGGAGGGGGGGGGGGGTTCTGTCATGCCCTGGTCAAAATATATTCATTTATTGGGTCAGGCCAGGGTGTGACATGGGTTTATTGTGGTGTGTTTCGTCCTGGGGTTTTGTGGGGTGTATAGCGTAGTCTATGGCTGCCTGAGGCGGTTCTCAATGAGAGTCAGGTGATTATCGTTGTCTCTGATTGGGAACCATATTTAGGCAGCCATATTCTTTGAGGTTTTCGTGGGTGATTGTTCCTGTCTCTGTGTTTGTAGTCACAAGATAGGCTGTATAGTTTTTCACGTTTCCGTCTGTTGTTTTTTTGTACATTTCAGTTATTTCATGTCTAGTCATTTTTCTTCAATAAACATGAGTAACCACCACGCTGCATTTTGGTCCGCTCCTCCTTCAACAGAAGAACGTCATTACATTCAGTGTATATGTGCTTGAAATTACACCGTGACAAGTACTGTAGGTCTAGTGATTTTTGGTTTACAGTAGGCTATCCTCTACCAAATGATGTTAACAATTGCCCACACTCAGTATGTGTGATTGCATTACTTTTAACAATTAGCATATTTGAGAACCCCCTCTGAGCTACACTTTGGCAGTGTCTTACAAGTACTTCTGAGATATAGCTAGCTAGATCACATTTCTCAACGCCTCTTCTTTTTCAGCAATTGACTTTCATAGTACTAGTGTTATAGGTTAACAGCATACCACAACCTTTTCTCTGGCTCACCCTAGAAAATACATGATGTGGAGACAGAGAGTGCGAGTGAGGGAGGGGGGGGTAGAGTGAGAGACTTAACAGAGAGAAGAGTGAGAGACTAAACAAAATGCAATAGCTCTGTCTCTGTTGAAGTGCCCTAACTTGCAGAAGGAGCAGTAGGCTTACAGGCTGCAGGCTACGAGAGAGAGATGAAGGAAACTCACACAGGTTTATCATTTTTCTGACACTTAATGAACAATGGCACCGAAGTACAAAGCCATAATCTGGTAATGTGTTTGGTTTCTCATACCAAGCTCCAGTAGGCAGGCTTTGTCATCTCAATAAAAATTATTTTTCTGGGGGGGGGGGGCTTAAATGGGCAATCTGCTGTTGCTACATCCATTCATATTAATGAATGGTATGTACTCATTAATACTTGAAGAATATAACGTATGTATGCTTTATGAACTTAGTTAAACTGTCATGAACCATCAGATCCCAAAATATAAGCTTGTTTTACTCCAATGTTTGTAAACGAAGTAAACAAACACTATATAGCCTCAAAACATGGTTAAAACTATAATTTTGATATCATGGACGGTCAATCGTCCTTCATCCTTCAGCCTTTTACCGAAACTGCGGATTGCCAATTTAAGTGGTAGAACAAAGTAAAACAAAAAGTTATATGGGATATCAGAAAGGCTGTACAGTGGTAGTGCACATATACTGTTTTGCTTTTTGATGTTTCAATAGAATTAATATCTTGGTCAATCATGCATTATGTTATTCAGGGTCCATACAATGGACAGTCAGTAAAGCCGGAAATGGAAACATGAAGTAGTGCACTGAACAATATCATGCTATTGTGTTAATAGTCAACATAATTTATTGTTGTAACATGTTCAATCTAATTTCAACATCCCATAATTGTGACAGGTAATCTATCATTATGGTTGCTCTGGCAACCACTTTGTTTCTTCCAGATTATAGCCTTGGATATGTTCATTGTTTGTTCTCTACAAAAACATGTGATTTCAGTTTCCCTGGTGATAGCAGAAGAGAAGGAATCGTTTTGAGCATCAGTTTTGCAAATGTTTGGCAAATAATCGTTAGGGAGAAAGCAAATTAAACACATCTGTTATTTTCAATAATTCATTCACTAAATTGTACTTACCCTATACGTTTCTCCCTTCCTCCAGGCCCTTTTAACTTTTTCCCTTGTTCCATTATTCTTCTCATGTACTTTCAGACAATTAAACACATGCAGTATGTGTAAAGGGGAGAATTACGTTTTACAAATGCCATCTCACTTATTGAATTTGGCACAAAAAAAATGTATAGGAACCAGACATACTGTATTTGTTGGTAAACAAGAGTCTTGGCCATAAGAGGTTTCACCTCATGATTATGGTGGTAATGAAGGCCTGAATGGATTGGAGTCATGATGGAGGGCTCTATCAGGCTGGGTGAATCCATGGCTGTGTCCCAAATGACACCCTATTCCCTATATAGTCCACTACTTTAGACCAAAGCCCTATGGAGCCCTGGTCAAAGGTAATGTACTATTAAGGGAATAGGGTGCCATTCGGGGGACAACCCATGGCCTGCATGACGTCCTCTTTGACAGAGCCACCATGACATGAAAGGAAGAAGTTAAGCAGGAGACTATTTTTCTTTCAATGGTAATGATATTATGCTAGATTCTAATTTTTTGGGTTGTTGTTATTTTTCACTCCTTTAAAGATGCACTGCGGGAACTTAAGCAAAACAATGTATAACATATAGCAATAATTGGATTCGTAACATATCACAAGAATTTCAAATTTTGCATGATATCATATAAATTGCAAACAATGACGTAGCACAAAAAAACCTGTGACCACTTTAGCATTTTAACTAATTAGCTACTATGCATCTACTGTTTAGCTACTTTGTACTATTTAGCATGTTAGATAACCTTAACCTTGACCTTTTGATCCAGAGTAAGCAAGCACAGTCTCCTCTCAAACAGTCACCTCCTCCGGTGCAGGTTGAATCACCAGCAGGACTTTTCCTGGCTGTTTGCTGCACTGCTGGGGCTGAGTGTGTTGATGCAGAGGGCCCAGGGAGAGAGGAGAGCCGTATCTAGCCTACCGAGCCGTCAATGGCCCCTGGGCATCAGTTGACAGCTACTCCCTTAGGATGCTGGTGGAACCAGTGACCCCAACTCCACTTCCGTCCATTTCATCATCCAGTACACTACACCATAGGATTCCTGATCAATCAAGTGAGTACAGTATAGCGCTGCAACCTTTTCCCTTGGTCATGGCCACTGTCATGCACACATTTTGACATCAAAGGCACAATAATAACACAGCATTGTCTGGTCTTCATGGTAGGATGAAAAAGATTCTAACTATATTTTGCTAGAAAAAATACCTTGTGAAATTAAAGTCTCTATTCTCTTCTTTCTCTTGCAGGCACAAGCAGGCACCCACACAGACCAGGAAACAAGGAGGCCAAGTACAAATATAGGATCTTAATTTGATCACCCGGTTGCTGGAGAACCTTCGTGAAATACAGGACATTTTTATCTTGTAGTGTATTTGAGGTTTAAAAAGGCTTCTGAAGTTTGGAATTTACACTGAAATTTCATTCTTGATTTTTTAAAATAAAAATTCACATTTGCTACTGCTGCAGAGTTATTTTCCAGCTGTAGCAAACTGGCTCAAATTAAGATCCTACATCTGTATGTGAATCTGTGTGTATGATCTAGAGTGACAGGATCCTCATGCCACATGCACAACGTTGAGCAAACTGTGTTCCTTTTCCTTGGTCATCAGTATTAATATTAAGGAACGCCCTTTCTCCTAGTTCCAAAAGGGTACTTGTCAATCACATACTTGTACCCTAAAGGGTGATGATGAGCGGGGTTGTTGGATGGATAATTAGTTTTGGTGATAAGCTAGATTTTATGTAATGAGAATCTGGGATGCGCCACTGGGTCTCCGAACCTTGACAGTATGCAGTAGAGCTGGGACGATAAACCTTCAATGATCCACACCGACCATGCCGATCACTTATCGCAGGCATTTTGCTGATGTCATTCATTAGATAAGTAGCCTATAGGGGAGATCAGGGTTAGTTTTCTCATGGGTTGGTTGTCACAGTGCTTATTACTCAAAATCCAAGGGGGGCTGTGTAATAATCTCTAAATGTAAATGTGTGTCTATATTAGAGGTCATCCATGTGACCAATTCAGGTCAGGATCACAGAAAATTGAGGTGAGAGGAATATTCGATTTTATCATCGGTGAAAATAAATATTCGTATGCTTGTTATTTATTTAATAAATAGTTATATGATGGGAGTATCCATACACAATTACTTTTATTGAAATGAGGAAATAGATTTATTTCAACCCTATTTGTGAGTTCCTAGGTCAAGCCATGTGATAACTACAGTACAGTACTAGCATTTTTATTAGCATTGGGTGGTGGTTGAATGGTTGTCACATTGATGTTGGGGATGCTTGTCACAATCTGACAGCCATAACCATTGTAACAATAGTAGGGCAACGGTACCGGTCGGCAGGCAGGCTCAGGGTCAGAGGCAGGCAGGCAGGCAGGCAGGCGGGCTCAGAGTCAGGACAGACAAGGGTCAAAACCAGGAGGGCTAGAAAAAGAGAGACTGAGAAAAGCAGGCGCTGATAACAAAAACGCTGGTTGACTTGACAAACAAGACGAACTGGCAACGGACAAACAGGGAACACAGGTATAAATACACAGAGGATAATGGGGAAGATGGGCAACACCTGGAGGGGGGTGGAGATAATCCCAAGGACAGGTAAAACAGATTAGGGTGTGACACCTGGGTATGTTTCACAAGTTTGGACAACACAGTAAAGCACAGCACAGTCCAGTAAAGTTTAATTCAGCAGAGTACAGTATAGTGTACTTCCACCGGAAGTGATTGCTGCCTCGCTTCGTGTTCCTAGGAAACTATGCAGTATCTTGTTTTTTTAGGTGTTATTTCTTACATTGAACTATTGGATATAAGAGCAACGTCAACTCACCAACATTACGACCAGGTATACGACTTTCCCAAAGCGGATCCTCCGTTTTGCCCACCACCCAGGACAATGGATCGGATCCCAGCCGGCGACCCAAAACAACGACGCTGTAGAAGGGGCAGACAGAGCGGTCTTCTGGTCAGGCTCCGTAGACGAGATGTGGTGTGATCATAACAAAATACAGGAACTCAAGTCCTTCTGTTCACCTGACTTAGAAATCCTCACAATCAAATGCCGACCACATTATCTACCTAGAGAATTCTCTTCAATTATAATGACAGCAGCATATATCCATCCCAAGCAGACACATCGATGGCCCTGAACGAACTTCATTTGACTCTATGTAAACTGGAAACCACATATCCTGGAGCTGCATTTATTGTAGCTAGGGATTTTAACAAGGCTAATCTGAAAACAAGGCTCCCTAAAATCTATCAGCATATTGATTGCGTTACCAGGGCTGGCAAAACCCTAGATCATTGCAATTCTAACGTCCGCGATGTATATAAGGCGCTCCCCCGCCCTCCTTTCGGAAAAGCTGACCACGACATCCATTTTGTTGCTTCCAGCCTATAGACAGAAACTAAAACAGGAAGCTCCCGTGCTCCCGCGCTCCCACGCTCAGGTCTGTTCAACGCTAGTCCGACCAATCGGATTCCACGCTTCAAGATTGCTTCGATCACGTGGGCTGGGATATGTTCCACATTGCGGCGAACAACAACATTGACGAATACGCTGAGTCGGTGAGCGGGTTTATTAGCAAGTGCATCAGTGATATTTTACCCACAGCGTCTATTAAAACATTCCCAAACCAGAAACCTCAGGAGGCTGAAGAAATTCATCTTGTCACAAAAAACACTCTTTTACAGATGCCCAATCGAGAGCATCCTGTCGGGCTGTATCACCGCCTGGTACGGCAACTGCTCATAACCGTAAGGCTCTCCAGGGGGTAGTGAGGTCTGCACAACGCATCACCGGGCCAAACTACCTGCCCTCCAGGACACCTACACCACCCGATGTCACAGGAAGGCCAAAAAGGCCAAAAAGATCATCAAGGACAACAACCACCCGAGCCACTGCACCCGAGCCACTGCCTGCTCACCCCATTATCACCCCTCAACTGAAGCTAGCCAGCTAACTACCAGCTATGCTAGCGGCCTTCAGCTAACCTTTAGCTCGGAAACCTCTCGCCAGTTTGAACAACGTGACTCTAACCATAGCATAACGGACCTATTTTTTTTAATTTTTTTTTTTTTTTTTTTTTATCCCCGGATTCCTGCCGCAAACGGAACATCTGGATCTTCACAACTAGTTATTTAGCTAAACCGCAACCCCGGACGATTACTGCTGGCTAGCGCTTCCACCCACTTAGCCTGAAGCTAGCCCCGCCAGAGCACCTGTGGTACCTCCGTAGCATACTCCTGGGCTACAATACCTACCACCGTAGCATACTCCTGGGCTACAATTCCCGCACCCACGACCGGTCTATCGATGTCACCGCATGAAGAGGAATAAACAGACTCACCCCATCGCGACGTCCCCCAAAGGCTAACTCTCTAGCCCTTGCTATCTCCCTGCTTGCTATTTCGGCCTGCTAACTGCTACCTTGTTTAGCCCCGGCCTACTAACTGTTAGCTTGTTAGCACAGGCCTGCTAACCGTCTGAATCGCCTCGTCCCAAACACTCACTGGACCCATATTTACTCTCTTATCTCTTTCCAATTTTTAATTTGTTTATACCTTCCGGTATCCTGCCTCACCCAATGTGATACGGAATCGCTATTATTTTTAATTTTTAGAACACACTCAAGAACCTCCAGAAGCTAACTAGCTAACTAGCTACAAGCTATTTAGTCATTGTTAGTTTTTTTATTTTTTTTTTACCTGGATAACACTCACTAATCCAGCTTCCCTGCCCCCTGGACACTGATCACTTGGCTACATAGCTGATGCACGCTGGACTGTCCATTAATCACGGTACCTCATTCTGCTTGTTTATGTTTTATCTGTCGGCCCCGTTGCCTAGTCAACGCCATTTTACCTGCTGTTGTTGTGCTAGCTGATTAGCTGTTGTTGTCTCACCTACTGTTTTAGCTAGCTTTCCCAATTCAACACCTGTGATTACTGTATGCCTCGCTGTATGTCTCTCTCAAATGTCAATATGCCTTGTATACTGTTGTTCAGGTTAGCTATCATTGTTTTAGTTCGCAATGGAGCGCCTAGTTCCACTCTTCATACCCCTGATACCTCCTTTGTCCCACCTCCCACACATGCGGTGACCTCACCCATTACAACTAGCATGAGATACATGAGATACAGAGATACAACCTCTCTCATAATCACCCAGTGCCTGGGCTTACCTCCGCTGTACCCGCACCCCACCATACCCCTGTCTGCGCATTATGCCCTGAATATATTCTACCATGCCCAGAAACCTGCTCCTCTTATTCTCTGTCCCCAATGCTCTAGGCGACCAGTTTTGATAGCCTTTAGCCGCACCCTCATACTACTCCTTCTCTGTTCCGCGGGTGATGTGGAGGTAAACCCAGGCCCTGCATGTCCCCAGGCACCCTCATTTGTTCACTTCTGTGATCGAAAAAGCCTTGGTTTCATGCATGTCAACATCAGAAGCCTCCTCCCTAAGTTTGTTTTACTCACCGCTTTAGCACACTCTGCTAACCCTGATGTCCTTGCCATGTCTGAGTCCTGGCTCAGGAAGGCCACCAAAAATTCTGAGATTTCCATACCCAACTATAACATCTTCCGTCAAGATAGAACTGCCAAAGGGGGAGGAGTTGCAGTCTACTGCAGAGATAGCCTGCAAAGTAATGTCATACTTTCCAGGTCCATACCCAAACAGTTCGAACTACTAATTTTGAAAATTACTCTCTCCAGAAATAAGTCTCTCACTGTTGCCGCCTGCTACCGACCCCCCTCAGCTCCCAGCTGTGCCCTGGACACCATTTGTGAATTGATCGCCCCCATCTAGCTTCAGAGTTTGTTCTTTTAGGTGACCTAAACTGGGATATGCTTAACACCCCGGCAGTCCTACAATCTAAGCTAGATGCCCTCAATCTCACACAAATCATCAAGGAACCCACCAGGTACAACCCTAACTCTGTAAACAAGGGCACCCTCATAGACGTCATCCTGACCAACTGGCCCTCCAGATACACCTCCGCTGTCTTCAACCAGGAGCTCAGCGATCACTGCCTCATTGCCTGTATCCGCTATGGAGCCGCAGTCAAACGACCACCCCTCATCACTGTCAAACGCTCCCTAAAACACTTCTGTGAGCAGGCCTTCCTAATCGACCTGGCCCGGGTATCCTGGAAGGACATTGACCTCATCCCGTCAGTTGAGGATGCCTGGTCATTCTTTAAAAGTAACTTCCTCACCATTTTAGATAAGTATGATCCGTTCAAAAAATGCAGAACCAAGAACAGATACAGCCCTTGGTTCACTCCAGACCTGACTGCCCTCGACCAGCACAAAAACATCCTGTGGCGGACTGCAATAGCATCGAATAGTCCCCGCGATATGCAACTGTTCAGGGAAGTCAGGAACCAATACACGCAGTCAGTCAGGAAAGCTAAGGCCAGCTTCTTCAGGCAGAAGTTTGCATTCTGTAGCTCCAACTCCAAAAAGTTCTGGGACACTGTGAAGTCCATGGAGAACAAGAGCACCTCCTCCCAGCTGCCCACTGCACTGAGGCTAGGTAACACGGTCACCACCGATAAATCCATGATTATCGAAAACTTCAACAAGCATTTCTCAACGGCTGGCCATGCCTTCCGCCTGGCTACTCCAACATCGGCCAACAGCTCCGCCCCCACCGCAGCTTCTCGCCCAAGCCCTTCCAGGTTCTCCTTTACCCAAATCCAGATAGCAGATGTTCTGAAAGAGCTGCAAAACCTGGACCCGTACAAATCCGCTGGGCTTGACAATCTGGACCCTCTATTTCTGAAACTATCCGCCGCCATTGTCGCAACCCCTATTACCAGCCTGTTCAACCTCTCTCTCATATCGTCTGAGATCCCCAAGGATTGGAAAGCTGCCGCAGTCATCCCCCTCTTCAAAGGGGGAGACACCCTGGACCCAAACTGTTACAGACCTATATCCATCCTGCCCTGCCTATCTAAGGTCTTCGAGAGCCAAGTCAACAAACAGGTCACTGACCATCTCGAATCCCACCGTACCTTCTCCGCTGTGCAATCTGGTTTCCGAGCCGGTCACGGGTGCACCTCAGCCACACTCAAGGTACTAAACGATATCATAACCGCCATCGATAAAAGACAGTACTGTGCAGCCGTCTTCATCGACCTTGCCAAGGCTTTCGACTCTGTCAATCACCATATTCTTATCGGCAGACTCAGTAGCCTCGGTTTTTCGGATGACTGCCTTGCCTGGTTCACCAATTACTTTGCAGACAGAGTTCAGTGTGTCAAATCGGAGGGCATGCTGTCCGGTCCTCTGGCAGTCTCTATGGGGGTGCCACAGGGTTCAATTCTCGGGCCGACTCTTTTCTTTGTATATATCAATGATGTTGCTCTTGCTGCGGGCGATTCCCTGATCCACCTCTACGCAGACGACACCGTTCTATATACTTCCGGCCCGTCCTTGGACACTGTGCTATCTAACCTCCAAACGAGCTTCAATGCCATACAACACTCCTTCCGTGGCCTCCAACTGCTCTTAAACGCTAGTAAAACCAAATGCATGCTTTTCAACCGATCGCTGCCTGCACCCGCATGCCTGACGAGCATCACCACCCTGGATGGTTCCGACCTTGAATATGTGGACACCTATAAGTACCTAGGTGTCTGGCTAGACTGTAAACTCTCCTTCCAGACTCATATCAAACATCTCCAATCGAAAATCAAATCAAGAGTCGGCTTTCTATTCCGCAACAAAGCCTCCTTCACTCACGCCGCCAAACTTACCCTAGTAAAACTGACTATCCTACCGATCCTCGACTTCGGCGATGTCATCTACAAAATTGCCTCCAACACTCTACTCAGCAAACTGGATGCAGTTTATCACAGCGCCATCCGTTTTGTCACTAAAG
The DNA here is from genome assembly GCF_036934945.1 of Oncorhynchus masou masou. Lineage (NCBI taxonomy): Eukaryota > Metazoa > Chordata > Actinopteri > Salmoniformes > Salmonidae > Oncorhynchus > Oncorhynchus masou. The sequence goes on from NC_088232.1 coordinate 27,096,093, forward strand.
CACCTTATACCACCCACCACTGCGACTTGTATGCTCTAGTCGGCTGGCCCTCGCTACATATTCGTCGCCAGATCCACTGGCTCCAGGTCATCTACAAGTCCATGCTAGGTAAAGCTCCGCCTTATCTCAGTTCACTGGTCACGATGGCAACACCCATCCGTAGCACGCGCTCCAGCAGGTGTATCTCACTGATCATCCCTAAAGCCAACACCTCATTTGGCCGCCTTTCGTTCCAGTACTCTGCTGCCTGTGACTGGAACGAATTGCAAAAATCCCTGAAGTTGGAGACTTTTATCTCCCTCACCAACTTCAAACATGTGCTATCTGAGCAGCTAACCGATCGCTGCAGCTGTACATAGTCTATTGGTAAATAACCCATCCATTTTCACCTACCTCATCCCCACACTGTTTTTATTTATTTACTTTTCTGCTCTTTTGCACACCAGTATCTCTACCTGTACATGACCATCTGATCATTTATCACTCCAGTGCTAATCTGCAAGGTTGTAATTATTCGCCTACCTCCTAATGCCTTTTGCACACAATGTATATAGACTCGCCTTTTTTGTACTGTGTTATTGACTTGTTAATTGTTTACTCCATGTGTAACTCTGTGTTGTCTGCTCACACTGCTAAGCTTTATCTTGGCCAGGTCGCAGTTGCAAATGAGAACTTGTTCTCAACTAGCCTACCTGGTTAAATAAAGGTGAAATAAAAAATAAATAAAATAAAAAGGCGAGGTCAGTACAGGTGCATCAAAGCAGGACCCGAGAGACTGAAAAACAGCTTCTATCTCAAGGCCATCAGACTGAGTGGCTGCTGCCAACATACTGAAATGTATCACCTGCCACTTTAAACAATGCCACTTCATATAATGTTTACATACCTTACATTACCCTCATCTCATATGTATATACTGTACGCTATACCATCTACTGCATCTTGCCATCTTGATGTAATGTATCACTAGCCACTTTAAACAATGCCACTTTTATATGTTTACATACCCTACATTACTTATCTCATATGTATATACTGTACTCTATACCATCCACTGCATCTTGCCTATGCCATTCTATACCATCATTCATTTATATATTTTTTAATGTACATATTCTTATTCATTCATTTACACTTGTGTGTATAAGGTAATTGTTGTGAAATTGTTAGGTTAGATTACTCAATGGTGTAACGGCTTTCATGCGGTGAAGGAGAGTCGGACCAAAATGCAGCGTGTAGATTGCGATCCATGTTTAATGAACAAACGTAAACACGAATCAAATACAAATACTACAAAACAAAGAACGTAATGAACGTAACGAAAACCGAAACAGCCTATACTTGTGTAAACTAACACAGAGACAGGAACAGGGACACTAAGGACAATCACCCACGAAACACACAAAGAATATGGCTACCTAAATATGGTTCCCAATCAGAGACAACGATAATCACCTGACTCTGATTGAGAACCGCCTCAGGCTGCCATAGACTATGCTATACACCCCACACAACCCCAAGACGAAACACACCACAAATAAACCCATGTCACACCCTGGCCTGACCCAATAAATGAAGATAAACATAATAAATATAGACCAGGGCGTGACAGAACCCCCCCCCCCCCTAAGGTGCGAACTCCCAGACGTACATCAAAACAATAGGGAGGGTCCGGGTGGGCGTCTGTCCATGGTGGCGGCTCCGGCTCCGGCGCGGGACGTGGAACCCACTCTATAAATGTCTTTGTCCCCCCTCCTCGCGTCCTAGGATAGTCCACCTTCGCCGCCGACCATGGCCTAGTAGTCCTCACCCAGAATCCCACTGGACTGAGGGGCAGCTCAGAACTGAGGGGCAGCTCGGGACTGAGGGGCAGCTCGGGACAGAGGGGCAGCTCGGGACAGAGGGGCAGCTTCGGGACAGAGGGGCAGCTCGGGATAGAGGGGCAGCTAGGGAAAGAGGGGCAGCTCGGGGCAGAGACAGCTCGGGACTGAGGGGAAGCTCAGCACTGAGAGGAAGCTCGGGACTGAGAGGAAGCCCGGCACTGAGAGGAAGCCCAGCACTGAGAGGAAGCCCAGCACTGAGAGGAAGCCCAGCACTGAGAGGAAGCCCAGCACTGAGAAGAAGCTCAGCCAGGTATTTGGATCCGGCAGATCCTGGCTGGTTGACAGTTCTGGCAGATCCTGGCTGACTGGCAGATCTGGAAGAGTCTGGCTGACTGGCAGATCTGGAAGAGTCTGGCTGACTGGCGGATCTGGAAGAGTCTGGCTGACTGGCAGATCTGGCTGCTCCATGCTGACTGGCGGCTCTGGCTGCTCCATGTAGACTGACAACTCTGGCGGCTTCTTGCAGACTGACAGCTCTGGCTGCTCCATGCAGACTGGCAGCTCCATGCAGACTGACAGCTCCTTGCAGACTGACAGCTCCTTGCAGACTGACAGCTCCTTGCAGACTGGCAGCTCCATGCAGACTGACAGCTCCATGCAGACTGGTATCTCCGGCTGCTCCATGCAGACTAACAGCTCCATGCAGACTGGCAGCTCCGGCTGCTCCATGCAGACTGACAGCTCCATGCAGACTGGCAGCTCCGGCTGTTCCATGAAGACTGACAGCTCTGGCTGCTCCATGTAGACTGACAGCTCTGCCTGCTCCATGTAGACTGACAGCTCTGGCTGCTCCATGTAGACTGACATCTCTGGCTGCTCCATGCAGACTGACAGCTCTGGCTGCTCCATGCAGACTGACAGCTCTGGCTGCTCCATGCAGACTGACAGCTCGGGCTGCGCTAAACAGGCGGGAGACTCCAGCAGCGCTGTAGAGGAGGAAGGCTCTGGCTGCGCTAAACAGGCGGGAGACTCCAGCAGCGCAGGAGAGGAGGAAGGCTCTGGCTGCGCTAAACAGGCGGGAGACTCCAGCAGCGCAGGAGAGGAGAAAGGCTCCGACAGCGCTGAACAGGCGGGAGGCTCCGGCAGAGCAGGAGAGGAAGGCTCCGGCTGCGCTAAACAGGCGGGAGACTCAAGCAGCGCAGGAGAGGAGGAAGGCTCTGGCTGCGCTAAACAGGCAGGAGACTCCAGCAGCGCAGGAGAGGAGAAAGGCTCCGACAGTGCTGAACAGGCGGGAGGCTCCGGCAGAGCAGGAGGGGAAGGCTCCGGCTGCGCTAAACAGGCGGGAGACTCCGACAGCGCAGGAGAAGAGAAAGGCTCCGGTAGCGCTGGAGAGGTGAGGCGCACTGTACGCCTGATGCGTGGTGCTGGCACTGGTGGTACTGGGCCGAGGACACGTACAGGAAGCCTGGTGCGGGGAGCTGCCAACGGAGGGCTGGTGTGTGGAGGTGGCACAGGATGGGCTAGACCGTGAAGGCGTACTGGAGATCTTGAGAGCAGTGTTGGCACAGGACATGCAAGGCTAGGGATGTGCACAGGAGGCCTGGTGCGTGAGGCTGGTACCATCTTCACCAGCCAACTAACACGCACCTCAGGACGAGTATGGAGCGCTGACCCAGGTGCCATCAATTCCCTGACACGTTCCGTCGGGCGAATTCCATGCAAAAAGCACCAATACAGCAACTCCCTCATTTCTCTCTCCTCCAATTTCCCCATTAACTCCTTCACAGTCTCTGCTTCGCTCACCTCCAACACCGGTTCTGGTTCTGGTCTCCTCCTTGGCTCCTCACGATAAACAGGGAGAGTGGGCTCAGGTCTGACTCCTGACTCTGCCACACTCTCCCTGAGCCGCCCCCCAAGAAATTTTTGGGGCTGACTCTCGGGCTTCCATCCGCGTCGCCGCGCTGCCTCCTCATACCTGCGCCTCTCAGCTCTCCTCGCCTCCAGTTCTTCTTTGGGGCCGAGATTTTCTCCAGGCTGATCCCAAGGTCCTTCTCCAAATAATTCCTCCTCCCATGTCGATACCTCCTTTTGTTGCTCCTTGGGGCGGCTACTCTCCCCTGGTTTAGCCCAGGGTCCTCTCCCGTCGAGGATTTCCTCCCAAGTCCAAAAGTCCTTTTTACGCTGCTCCTGCTGCTGCCTTTGCTGTTTCTCCTGTGGCTCCTGCCTGTTGACACGCTGCTTGGTCCGTTTGTGGTGTGTGATTCTGTAACGGCTTTCATGCGGTGAAGGAGAGTCGGACCAAAATGCAGCGTGTAGATTGCGATCCATGTTTAATGAACAAACGTAAACACGAATCAAATACAAATACTACAAAACAAAGAACGTAATGAACGTAACGAAAACCGAAACAGCCTATACTTGTGTAAACTAACACAGAGACAGGAACAAGGACACTAAGGACAATCACCCACGAAACACACAAAGAATATGGCTGCCTAAATTTGGTTCCCAATCAGAGACAACGATAATCACCTGACTCTGATTGAGAACCACCTCAGGCAGCCATAGACTATGCTATACACCCCACACAACCCCAAGACGAAACACACCACAAATAAACCCATGTCACACCCTGGCCTGACCCAATAAATGAAGATAAACATAATAAATATAGACCAGGGCGTGACAGAACCCCCCCCCCTAAGGTGCGAACTCCCAGACGTACATCAAAACAATAGGGAGGGTCCGGGTGGGCGTCTGTCCATGGTGGCGGCTCCGGCTCCGGCGCGGGACGTGGAACCCACTCTATAAATGTCTTTGTCCCCCCTCCTCGCGTCCTAGGATAGTCCACCTTCGCCGCCGACCATGGCCTAGTAGTCCTCACCCAGAATCCCACTGGACTGAGGGGCAGCTCAGAACTGAGGGGCAGCTCGGGACTGAGGGGCAGCTCGGGACAGAGGGGCAGCTCGGGACAGAGGGGCAGCTTCGGGACAGAGGGGCAGCTCGGGATAGAGGGGCAGCTAGGGAAAGAGGGGCAGCTCGGGGCAGAGACAGCTCGGGACTGAGGGGAAGCTCAGCACTGAGAGGAAGCTCGGGACTGAGAGGAAGCCCGGCACTGAGAGGAAGCCCAGCACTGAGAGGAAGCCCAGCACTGAGAGGAAGCCCAGCACTGAGAGGAAGCCCAGCACTGAGAAGAAGCTCAGCCAGGTATTTGGATCCGGCAGATCCTGGCTGGTTGACAGTTCTGGCAGATCCTGGCTGACTGGCAGATCTGGAAGAGTCTGGCTGACTGGCAGATCTGGAAGAGTCTGGCTGACTGGCGGATCTGGAAGAGTCTGGCTGACTGGCAGATCTGGCTGCTCCATGCTGACTGGCGGCTCTGGCTGCTCCATGTAGACTGACAACTCTGGCGGCTTCTTGCAGACTGACAGCTCTGGCTGCTCCATGCAGACTGGCAGCTCCATGCAGACTGACAGCTCCTTGCAGACTGACAGCTCCTTGCAGACTGGCAGCTCCATGCAGACTGACAGCTCCATGCAGACTGGTATCTCCGGCTGCTCCATGCAGACTAACAGCTCCATGCAGACTGGCAGCTCCGGCTGCTCCATGCAGACTGACAGCTCCATGCAGACTGGCAGCTCCGGCTGTTCCATGAAGACTGACAGCTCTGGCTGCTCCATGTAGACTGACAGCTCTGCCTGCTCCATGTAGACTGACAGCTCTGGCTGCTCCATGTAGACTGACATCTCTGGCTGCTCCATGCAGACTGACAGCTCTGGCTGCTCCATGCAGACTGACAGCTCTGGCTGCTCCATGCAGACTGACAGCTCGGGCTGCGCTAAACAGGCGGGAGACTCCAGCAGCGCTGTAGAGGAGGAAGGCTCTGGCTGCGCTAAACAGGCGGGAGACTCCAGCAGCGCAGGAGAGGAGGAAGGCTCTGGCTGCGCTAAACAGGCGGGAGACTCCAGCAGCGCAGGAGAGGAGAAAGGCTCCGACAGCGCTGAACAGGCGGGAGGCTCCGGCAGAGCAGGAGAGGAAGGTTCCGGCTGCGCTAAACAGGCGGGAGACTCAAGCAGCGCAGGAGAGGAGGAAGGCTCTGGCTGCGCTAAACAGGCGGGAGACTCCAGCAGCGCAGGAGAGGAGAAAGGCTCCGACAGCGCTGAACAGGCGGGAGGCTCCGGCAGAGCAGGAGGGGAAGGCTCCGGCTGCGCTAAACAGGCGGGAGACTCCGACAGCGCAGGAGAAGAGAAAGGCTCCGGTAGCGCTGGAGAGGTGAGGCGCACTGTACGCCTGATGCGTGGTGCTGGCACTGGTGGTACTGGGCCGAGGACACGTACAGGAAGCCTGGTGCGGGGAGCTGCCAACGGAGGGCTGGTGTGTGGAGGTGGCACAGGATGGGCTAGACCGTGAAGGCGTACTGGAGATCTTGAGAGCAGTGTTGGCACAGGACATGCAAGGCTAGGGATGTGCACAGGAGGCCTGGTGCGTGAGGCTGGTACCATCTTCACCAGCCAACTAACACGCACCTCAGGACGAGTATGGAGCGCTGACCCAGGTGCCATCAATTCCCTGACACGTTCCGTCGGGCGAATTCCATGCAAAAAGCACCAATACAGCAACTCCCTCATTTCTCTCTCCTCCAATTTCCCCATTAACTCCTTCACAGTCTCTGCTTCGCTCACCTCCAACACCGGTTCTGGTTCTGGTCTCCTCCTTGGCTCCTCACGATAAACAGGGAGAGTGGGCTCAGGTCTGACTCCTGACTCTGCCACACTCTCCCTGAGCCGCCCCCCAAGAAATTTTTGGGGCTGACTCTCGGGCTTCCATCCGCGTCGCCGCGCTGCCTCCTCATACCTGCGCCTCTCAGCTCTCCTCGCCTCCAGTTCTTCTTTGGGGCCGAGATTTTCTCCAGGCTGATCCCAAGGTCCTTCTCCAAATAATTCCTCCTCCCATGTCGATACCTCCTTTTGTTGCTCCTTGGGGCGGCTACTCTCCCCTGGTTTAGCCCAGGGTCCTCTCCCGTCGAGGATTTCCTCCCAAGTCCAAAAGTCCTTTTTACGCTGCTCCTGCTGCTGCCTTTGCTGTTTCTCCTGTGGCTCCTGCCTGTTGACACGCTGCTTGGTCCGTTTGTGGTGTGTGATTCTGTAACGGCTTTCATGCGGTGAAGGAGAGTCGGACCAAAATGCAGCGTGTAGATTGCGATCCATGTTTAATGAACAAACGTAAACACGAATCAAATACAAATACTACAAAACAAAGAACGTAATGAACGTAACGAAAACCGAAACAGCCTATACTTGTGTAAACTAACACAGAGACAGGAACAAGGACACTAAGGACAATCACCCACGAAACACACAAAGAATATGGCTGCCTAAATATGGTTCCCAATCAGAGACAACGATAATCACCTGACTCTGATTGAGAACCACCTCAGGCAGCCATAGACTATGCTATACACCCCACACAACCCCAAGACAAAACACACCACAAATAAACCCATGTCACACCCTGGCCTGACCCAATAAATGAAGATAAACATAATAAATATAGACCAGGGCGTGACAGATAGATATTACTGCATTGTCGGAACTGGAAGCACAAAAATTCCGCTACACTCGCATTAACATCTGCTAACCATGTGTATGTGACAAATAACATTTGATTTGATTTGATTTAGTGCAATGCAGTACAGTTTAATTCAGTACAGCACAGTTGAGTTTAAATCAGTAGTTTACAGTACATTAGAGTACAGTACAGTTGAGTGCGACAAACAACCCTGGTCGCCCCTACTATAGAAATGTGAAGTTTGAAATTAAATACGTTTGTTAATGTGGCTGATTGGTAATGGGACAATTGATGGCTACAACCATCAAACTAGTTGTAGTAGTTTAAAGGATAATATACATTTTTAAAAACTGTGGTGCACATTAATGTTTTAAACGTATTGCTCTATTTATTGTTAACAAATCAATTCAGGCAATTTATCACAACATGGATTTATGTCCATATTGCCCAGCTCTAGCATGCAGTGTACATGTGTAATGAATCCTGGCTAAGGTTATGCTATGGCTATGCTATAGGGTTGTACTATGGCTATGCTTTGGCTATGCTATAGGGTTATACTATGGCTATGCTATAGGGTTATACTATGGCTATGCTATGGGGTTGTACTATGGCTATGCTTTGGCTATGCTATAGGGTTATACTATGGCTATGCTATAGGGTTATACTATGGCTATGCTATAGGGTTATACTATGGCTATGCTATGGCTATACTATAGGGTTATACTATGGCTATGCTATAGGGTCATACTATGGCTATGCTATGCGGGGCTGCTGCTAGGCCCGGGAACAACATGTTTGATCTTGCAGCACATTAGGCTGCTGTGCTGATCTAATGAATGCATGCAAGTTACGACATTATCATCCACCTTACAATGTCTTTATATCATTATAGTGGGCATATTAAGATGGATTTCACCTCTGCATGTTAAATAAGTATTATAATACGTCTTAGTAATATTCACTTAGCAAAGGTTAATATACTGGAGCTCTAAAGGGTGGATGCGCCACACTGAACTCCAAGGCCCTGTCATAACATAGCCATTGATAATCATTATCAAACTCCATTGTTATTAAGTTCATCTTGATAAAACTTCCAGCTGGTTCCCTTGAGCCTCGGGGCGACTGTATACCTTCCACTCCACTCCATGATACGACAGAGAGTCTTTGTTAGCCCCTGTGTTTTATGACCTACTCCACGAAATGCTCATCTATGGGTGCATCCCAAATGGCACCCTATTCCCTATATAAGTGCATTACATTTGGACAAAAGTAGTGCACTAAATAGGGAATAGGATGTCACAATAGTACGCAGACCAAATAAAAAAAATCTCTCCCTGGGTGTTTCTTTGTTAATCCCTTCATCACATTGTGCTTCCAGCCAGACCAGTGATAATGTCTCCATCTCTGTGGTTCATAATTAATGAAAACCATGGTAATGAATTAATGAAATCTCTATGGCTGCTCATCTGGTGAGCCAAGACCAATATAATACTATGAGTGGGCATTAAGGTCTGAGAAATACAATGACTGCAGTGGGCTCAACAGCAGTGGCTGGCTAATTGATATGTGAGGACAATCATTTGACGAGAGCTGGCTTTCTAATGGTAGCAATAAAAGTGTTAAAAGCTTCTGCAATCTAAAAGGCTCACTTTGTGGAGCTGATGCTGATTTTATTTTATACTGCAACTCAGCAGGGTTCAGCGTAAATTGTAAAGAAATTAAATGTATAAAATTTTGCGGAATACCAACTCCATTCAAATGACATTAAATACCACAACAAACTGTCATTAGCTAATAAGGAAAAACGTAAGGGCGGATATTTCAGGCATCTTCTCATTCTCTTTTGTTAGATCAGCAGACTCACAGTGATTGTGCTAAATAAAATCAAAGCGACAGGAAACAAACAGTACATTACCTCTTTCTCTCCTGCTGGTTCACACACACACACACACACACACACACACACACACACACACACACACACACACACACACACACACACACACACACACACACACACACACACACACACACACACACACACACACACACACACCATATGTATGTACACACAACAGCTCAAAGTACTGTACATGTAGGTCGGCCTACAGAACTGTAGTATGTGAGAGCTGTGATAAGTTCCTATATAAGGGCATACCAGGTCATCTGATTAGATAAATCTCACCCTTTTACATTCTTCAGAGCTGAAGCAGGTAGAGACATCTACAAACGTTAAAACATTTGTGCTTTAAAGACTAGACAGTGCGATCGCCCAGGCGATGATAGCAAATTGCCCCCTTTCAAGGAAACACATTCCCAACACATGTTAAAAAAAAAGCTGGGATAATGACGAGAAATTGAGATCTGAATCATAGTTTTGTAGGGAGAAGGCTTGAATTTAATTTCCTTATAAAGGGTTTGAGTTTTTAAAAGAAGCCAGTGTCTGTGTCTATAATGGAGTAGCATACTGCACCAGAGGTTTCATTGGGGTGTATATCCTAAATGAATTATCTTCCTACACAATTGCTGCCTTTGCTCTTGCTTTTATGAAATGGTCTCTTGTGTGTGTGTCCCTCTATTCTGTGTCAGGTTCATCACAAACTGTGCCACAACCTGCCCAGGGCTCAGAAACCAGCTATTACCATATATTTCAACAAATGACTTTGGCTGGGTTTGTGTGTGTGTGTATATGTGTGCTGGAGTGCGTGCATGTGTTTTTGTGCCAGGCCTGTCTCAAACCAGGGGTGTGCATAACTGATACTAATTATATGGTTCATTCACCACTATCCATATTTACAATCAAGGTATGAATAGCTGCATAAATGACCGCATCGTGTTCCGTGTATGATTAATAAGCTGGCATTTGGAGAAAGAAAACCTCAATGATGTCCATTAGTAGAACATATCAACTTTTCAAAACTTCAGACGCTGGCATTGGACCAACTGTACAATTATTGATCATAGTGTTCGAAAGTTGTGTCCCTGAGGTTTTCTTTCCTGGGTGGAACTGTATGAGGGCCCCAGACAACACCTCACATTCAGGCTGTCACACTGAGCAAGAGGAGCTGAAAGAGACACTGAAACACCCTCCTCCAGTGCACAACGGGTTGTGGCAAATTTCTCTCTCTCTCTCTCTCTCTTACTACTGCGAGTAGGGGGATTAGTGTACTGGCTGGGGCTGTGGTGCCGTATGTGCACTTCTTAATATGGAAAAAAAGGTATAATTTCCCTAAACACAGTAAAGAGCCCAGACTTCCAGGACTCTCCCCTCCCCTTCCTCCCACCTCCTGCCTCTCAGTTCTCACAGGCGGGTGCTACTGTAAAGGCTGCTGGCGCCGTGCTCACTGACATTCCCAGCATTCTTTCGTCATGTGCTCATGAAAAAGAGAGAAAAGGGGAGACAGAGAATAGACAGAGAAAAAAATGCAACGAGTTAACCCTTGCATACTTATAGTGCTTAGTGAATAGTGGATAGTGGATAGTGGATTTGGTTCATGTTTAGTGTACATTATCTACCCGTGAGGCTGTGTTGTAACCAGGTGACCATGTGGAACGAGTGACCTGCTTGAAAGAATAAAAACGACAGTTCATCGTAATAAATTACTGTTCGGGAAAGAGGGGGGAGGTTTAGAGGGAACGAGACAGAGAGAAAGAGACGGAGAGAGCGGTGGGGAAGGAGGGGGGGATAGAGGGAACGAGACAGAGAGAGATAGAGGGCTCCACTGCCTGCAAATATGCTTTGTGTTTGTGCACATCATCAGACACAGTTATCCTTCAGTTATTTCATCAATCAATACCAGTTATTAAACTATTTTTTGTGAACATTCTAACAATTAAAGCCCATACAATTGAATATATTTGTCATACTTGGAATGTTTGGATGACTACTTGGAATGTCCGGTAAATAAAACAATATGTTACTATGCATGCTTCATGGTTGGACAATGCTTTTCAAACTCTTGTTCTCCCTCTGCTCTTTCAAGACAAAACCATTTGTTCATAGCTGAAGTTTAATGGAGGAATTCTTTCCAACACAGTTTGGGTAACTTCATGCAATGAGTCCTCGTGGCTTTGCCTCATGATCCATGTGCTTGTTCTTCACCCTTGCAAAGGCGAAACCTCAGGAATGGACATTGTGACGTCAGTCAGGCATCTCTGCATCAGCCACAGGATGGCGTTCATAACCATTAACGCTTGTCTGTCTATTGCAAGGGGTATGTCCCAAATAGCACCCTATTACCATTAGTGCACTACTTTTGACCACTATAGGGGATAGGTAGGGTGCCATTTCAGACCCAGACAAGGACGCAGACAAGGATGAATAAAACAAGTGACAAAAAACATAATTTATGATAATGGCTGCCTTTTTTATAGTCGGAATAATATGATGTAATACCACAGGATTAGGCCGCTAGTGAAAGGGGTTTGACGTTGCATTTAATGTGAAAATGCTAATGATTCTGACAAGTCTATTTGTTGCTTTTAGACAACAAAAGAAGTGCTGTTTTAGTTTGAGTTCGTTTTAATGTTAATGTTTCAATGTTTTATTTATGAGAATGCATTTGTAAAACACATTACTAGAATAACAATGTGCCACCAAGGATGGCGTTTGAATTTCCACAAACCCCAAAATATTGCAATTTTAATAGAATTAGTCACACAAAGTGTTCAAGCATCCAGCTGTGACATGTTTGAATGTGGCCCCTTCAGTAGCTAGAGCTCTCAAATAAATACATGGTGCTATAGTGGTGGTGGCGTTCTCAGTGGTGCTTGTCCTCTCTCTCTCTCTCTCTCTCTCTCTCTCTCTCCCTCTCCATCTCTCTCTTTTTCTCGTTCACCCTCTCACTACTCCCCTCTCTCTCTCTCTCTCTCTCTCTCTCTCTCTCTCATCTCCTCTCCTCTCCTCTCCTCTCCTCTCCTCTCCTCTCCTCTCCTCTCCTCTCATCTCCTCTCCTTACCTCTCCTCTCCTCCCCTCTCCCTCTCTCTATCCTCTCCATCCCTCCCCTTTCTCTCTATCCTCTCCATCCCTCCCCCTTTCTCTCTATCCTCTCCATCCCTCCCCCTTTCTCTCTCTCTCCCCCCTTTCCCTCTGTTTCCATCTCTCTGCCTCTCCCCCATCTCCCGCTCTCTCTTCCCTGTCCTTCCCTGTCTCGTCTCTTCCCCTCTCTCCCCCTTTCTCTCGTTCCCCCTCTATCTCTTTCTCTCTCTCTCCCCCACTCACTCTCTCCATCTCTCTCTCTCTCTGTGGATGATTAATGGGGCAGCTAGCCCGGTCGGTGCCTGCAGAGGTGCTCCACTCCCCATGACTCTATGGCCCCCGTCATCACAGCTCTAGCGTGCCCAACACCAGCCAACGCCAAGCTGACATTTTACAGCTTATGTGTATCAGGAATCAAATTTCCTCATGAATCTTAACCCGCCACATCTTATTGTGAGGACATGAATTATTCAATTTTTGTTGTGGTCGAGGGGGGGGGGGGTATATTCTGAGGCGTTTTGTTATTTAATTTAATATGCACCATTAATCTAGAGATTATTGTTTTGGGTGTAACTGGAGAACGAGCAACAGGCAAATAGTGCAGCGAGTGCCAAGGTAAACAGCATAATGTATCATACACACGTAATGTAAGTCTTATCAGATCTTATTTGAATGTCTCTGGGATTGGAGTGCTAACTGAGCAAACAGTTCCTGGCTCAGTCCCCACAGTATACATTTTATATTGAACAATAGTCAACTACATCCTCCCATAATATATTCTGTATCACAGCTGTATCCCCATGATATTATCTCTACCCTCTCTATGGTAAGCCATCATGTACAAATGACACAGTGGAAAACAGCTTTTTCCACCATTTAAAATAATTTAATCTGTCACATAATAACATGACCTCATAATCCAATCAAATATACTGTATGACTGTACAGTGTGTATATACTTTTTTCGTTCCATTTTGGACATGGGTAAATTATTTGGTGTGCAAGTGCACCCAGTGACATCTCTAATTTCTCTCCACTTTTCTGACGTTCTCCGAATATTAACAAATATTATGTTATATAGAAAAGTTAATGTTTTGTTAAATTTTCATTTATTTCTGCTGCAATTTCTGAGGCTGGTAACTCTAAGGAACTTATTCTCTGTAGCAGAGGTAACTCTGGGTCTTCCTTTCCTGTTGCGGTCCTCGTGAGAGCCAGTTTCATCACAGAGCTTGATGGTTTTTGCGACTGCACTTGAAGAAACTTTCAAAGTTCTTGAAATGACCTTTATGTCTTAAAGTAATGATGGACTGTCGTTTCTCTTTGCTTATTTGAGCTGTTCTTGCCATAATATGGACCTGGTCTTTTACCAAATAGGGCTATCTTCTGTATACCACCCCTACAGTACCTTGTCACAACACAACTGACAGGGTCAAATGCATTAAGAAGAAAATCAATTCCACAATTTAACTTTTAACAAGACACACATGTTAATTGAAATGCATTCCAGGTGATTACCTCAGGGTGGCTACTTTGAAGAATCTCAAATGCAAAATATATTTTGATTTGTTTTTTTGTTACTACATGATTCCATATGTGTTATTTCATAGTTTTGATGTCTTCACTATTATTCTACAATGTACAAAATAGTAAAAATAAAGAAAAACCCTTGAATGAGTAGGTTTGTCCAAACTTTTGACTGGTACTGCATGTAATAAAATAACCCCATTTCAGTAAAAATGACAATTTTAAAATCCTTGAGTGGACCAAGCTATTAGAGGATCCAGGGTGTCATGCACCCCAACAATCTCAGGGGGAGGGGGCAAAAAGTATGTGAGGATGGCTGGGGGTGATCTGCCAACACCTGTCTTTGTGTTGTCTCCACCCCCCTCCAAGTGTCACCCATTTTCCCCAGTGGATTCATACCTGTCTTCTCTGTTTGTCTGTTGCCAGTTCTTTTTGTCTGTCAAGCCTACCATCATTTTCCCCCTTGCACCTGTCTTTTTCCATAGTTCCCGTTTTCTAGTTTTCCCAGTTTTAACATTTTGCCGGCCCTGACACTGAGCCTGCCTGCTGTTGTGCACCTTGTCACGTGGCCATGGATTATTGACCTCTGCCTGCCCTGACCTAGAGACTGCCTGCCGTTCTGTACCTTTTGACTCTGATCTGGATTACTGACCTCTGCCTGCCCTTGACCTGTCGTTTTGCCCTGTTCTAGTAATACACTTTGTTACTTTGACACTGTCTGCATCTGGGTCTTCCCTAAAATCTGGGTCTTCCCTAAAATGTAATAATGTGAGTCTTTATCAGTACATTTAGTTAACCTTGCCAGCAGGAACACCAGTTAGACAAACTACTTACTTGATTGAAGCCTGAAACGGCTTCTTGGTAGCTAGTTACAGTGACTTCAGAAAGTATTCACACCCCTTGACTTTTTCCACATTTTAATGTGTTACAAAGTGGGATTAAAATTGATTTAAATGTCATTTTTGTGTCAATGATCTTCACAAAATACTCTGCACTGTAAAAATGGAAGAACAATTCTAACATTTGTAAAACACTTATGAAAAATGCATTCGGAAGTATTTGGAAAGTATTCAGACCCCTTTGACTTGAAGCACCTTTGGCAGCAATTACAGCCTTGAGTCTTCTTGGGTATGACACTACAAGCTATTTTCAGGTCTCTCCAGAGTTGTTCGATCGGCTTCTGGGCTCTGGCTGGGCCACTCAAGGACATTCAGAGACTAGTCCCAAAGCCACTCCTGCGTTGACTTGTCTATGTGCTTAGGTTCGTTGTCCTGCTGGAAGGTGAACCTTCGCCCCAGTCTGAGGTCCTGAGTGCTCTGGAGCATGTTTTCATCAAGGATCTCTCTGTACTTTGCTCCATTCATCTTTCCCTCGATCCTGACTAGTCTACCATTCCCTGCCACTGAAAAACAACCCCACAGCATGATGCTGCCACCACCATGCTTCACCATAGGGATGATGCCAGGTTTTCTCCAGACATGAAGCTTGGCATTCAGGCCAAAGAGTTCAATCTTGGTTTCATCAGACCAGAGAATCTTATTTCTCATAGTCTGAGAGTCCTTTAGGTGCATTTTGGCAAACTCCAAGTGGGCTGTCATGTGCCTTTTACTGAGGAGTGGCTTCCGTCTGGCCACTCTACCATAAAGGCCAGATTGGTGGAGTGCTGCAGAGATGGTTGTCCTTCTGGAAGGTTCATCGCCACAGAGGGACCATTGGGTTCTTGGTCACCTCTCTGACCAATGCCCTTCTCCCCCGATTGCTCAGTTTGGCCGGGCGGCCAGCTCTAGGAAGAGTATTAGTGGGCCCAAACTTCTTCCTTTTAAGATTGATGGAGGCCATTGTGTTCTTGGGGACCTTCAATGCTGCAGAAATGTTTTGGTACTCTTTCCCAGATCTGTACCTCGACACAATCCTGTCTCGGAGCTCTACGGACAATTCCTTCGAATTCATGGCTTGGTTTTTGCTCTGACACACTGTCAACTGTGGGACCTTATATAGACAGGTGTGTGTACTCTACCTACAGTACATGTACATATTACATCAATTACCTCAACTAACCGATGCCCCCGCACATTGACTATGTACCAGTGCACCCTGTATATAGCCTCACTATTGTTATTTTACTGCTACTATTGAATTATTTGTTACTTTTATTAAAAAAAAATACTTCTATTTTTTTACATAACTCTTATTTTTCTTAAAACTGCATTGTTGGTTAAGGGCTTGTAAGTAAGCATTTCACTGTAAGGTCGACACCTGTTGTATTCGGCGCATGTGACAAATACAATTTGATTTGATTTGATTTGTGTGTCTTTCCAAATCATGTCCAATTAATTAAATTTACCACAGGTGGACTCCAATCAAGTTGTAGAAACATCTCAAGGATTATCAATGGAAACAGGATGCACCTGAGCTCGATTACGAGTCACATAGCAAATGGTCTGAATACTTATGTAAATGACATATTTCTGTTTAATTTTTAATACATTTGCAAAAAATGTTGAAAAACCTGTTTTCGCTTTGTCATTATGGGGTATTGTGTGTAGATTGATGAGGAAAAAAATTTATGTAAAACAATTTGAAAAAGGGAAAGGGGTCTGAATACGTTCCGAATGCCCTGTCTTAATTATGTAAGTATTCAACCTCCTGAGTCCATACATTAGAATCACCTTTGAAAGCTAATACAGCTGTGAGTTTTTTCAGGTAAGCTTTGCACACCTGGATTGTACAATATTTTCACATAATTAGTTTAATTCTTCAAGCTCTGTCAAGTTGGTTGTTGATCATTGCTAGACAGCCATTTCCATGTCTTGCCAAAGATTTTCAAGCTGATGTAAGTCAAAACTGTAACTAGGCCACTCAGTAACATCCAATGGCATCTTGGTAATCAACTCCAGTGTATATTTGGACATTTTTTATTTTAGGTTATTGTCCTTCTGAAATGTGAATTTCTCTCCCCGTGTCTGTTGAAAAGCAGACTGAACCAGGTTTTCCTATAGGATTTGGCCTGTGCTTAGCTCTATTCCGTTTCTTTTTATCATAAAAAAACTCCCTAGTCCTTGCCGATGACAAGCATACCCATGACATGATGCAGCCACCACCATGCTTGAAAATATGAAGAGTGGTACTCAGTGATGTGTTGAGTTGGTTTTGCCCAAAACATAACTCTTTGTATTCAGGATATAAAGTTAATTTATTTGCCACATTTTTTGCAATTTTACTTCAGTGCGTTATTTCGAACAGGATGCATGTACTGGAATATTTTAATTCTGTACAGGTTTCCTTCTTTTCACTCTGTCAATTAGGTTAGTATTTTGGAGTAACTACGATGTTGTTGATTCATCCTCAGTTTTCTCCTATCACAGCCATAGAGCTTGCCATATTTTAGTCCTCAAACCCGGAAATGAGTTACCTCTGGTTCGTTGAGCCATCCCTATGTGGAAAGTTAATGGGGAAAGAATAGGGTTTTGGGATAAACTTAAAAAATAAGGTCTGAGGTTACAGGCTTAGGAGATCTTATATGCTTTGTTTTATGAGATAATATCAGTCAGTTAAAGTAATGATGCACTGTCATTTCTCTTCACTTATTTGAGATTTAAACCCTTAAATGAGTAGGTGTGTCCACATTTTTGACTGGTACTGTATGTATTTTAAAAAGGCACAAAAAGTACATAAAGGCTCCACAATTCATAAAGGTCTGTTAAGACATGAAGGTCAATCAATGTGGAAAATTTCAAGAACTTTGAAAGTTTCTTCAAGTGGAGTCGCAAAAAAACATCAAGCGCTATGATGAAACGGGCTCTCATGACCGCCACAGGAAAGGAAGACCCAGAGTTACCTCTGCTGCAGAGGATAAGTTCATTGGAGTTACCAGCCTCAGAAATTGCAGCCCAAATAAATGCTTCACAGAATTCAAGTAACAGACACATCTCAACATCAACTGTTCAGAGGAGACTGCAAAGAAACCACTACTAAATGACACCAATAAGAAGAAGAGACTTGCTTGGGCAAAACACACAAGCAATGGACATTAGATCAGTGGAAATCTGTCCTTTGGTCTGATGAGTCAAAATTTGAGATTTTTGGTTCCAACCGCCGTGTCTTTGTGAGACGCAGAGTAGTTGAACGAATGATCTCTGCATGTGTGGTTCCCACAGTGACACATGGAGGAGGAGGTGTGATGGTGTGGGGGTGCTTTGCTGGTGACACTGTCAGTATTTTTTTTAAATTCAAGGCACATTTAGCCAGCATGGCTATCACAGCATTCTGCAACAATACACCATGCAATCTGGTTTGCGCTTAGTGGGATTATCATTTATTTTTCAACAGGACAATGACCCAACACACATCCAGGCTGTGTAAGGGCTATTTGAAGGAGAGTGGGCTCCAAGAAGGAGAGTGATGGAGTCCTGCATCAGATGACCTGGCCTCGACAATCACCCGACCTCATTCCAATTGAGATGGTTTGGGATGAGTTGAAACCAGAGTGAAGGAAAAGCAGCCAACAAGTGCTCAGCATATGTGGGAACTCCTTCAAGACTGTTGGAAAAGCATTCCAGGTGAAGCTGGTTGAGAGAATGCCAAGAGTGTTCACAGCTGTCATCAAGGCAAAGGGTGGCTACTTTGAAGAATCTAAAGTATATTTTGATTTGTTTAACATTTTTTGGTTACTACATGATTCCATATGTGTTATTTCATAGTGTCGATGTCTTCACTATTATTCTATAATGTAGGAAATAGTAAAAAATAAAGAGAAACCCTTGAATGAGTAGGTGTGTCCAAACTTTGGACTGGTAGTGTATATGCTTGAAAATAATTTAAAAAGTGATGTTCGCTGATGAATATGATCTCAAAGAACAAAACATATAAGATATCCTAAACCTGCGTTTACCACAACTTTTTTTCGGCATTTATCCAAAATCCCTACAGAAACACCATTCATTTCCACATAGGATTTGTCCAATGAACCATGGCGGAGTTAGTGCCTACAAAAAGACGGCATTGCTATTTCTCTCTATTAGCCTCATGGTGAAATCCCTGAGCGGTTTCCTTCCTCTCCGGCAACTGAGTTAGGAAGGATGCCTGTGTCTTTGTAGAGGCTGTGTGTTTTGATACACCATCCACATTGTAATTGATATCTTCTCCATGCTTAAAGGGAATTTCAATTTCTGTTTTTTTTTACCCATCTACCAGTAGGTGCCCTTTGAGAGGCATTGGAAAACCTTCCTGGTCTTTGTGGTTGAATCTGTGTTTCAAATTCACTGCTCGACTAAAGGACCTTACAGATAATTATATGTTTGGGGTACAGAGATGAGGTAGTCATTCAAAAATCATGTTAAACAGTATTATTGCACATGCAACTTATTATGGGACTTGTTTAAGCCCATTTGTACTCCTGAACTTATTTTGGCTTCCCATAACAAAGGGGTTGAATACTTATTGACTCAAAACATTTCAGCTTTTCTTTTTTGAATTAATCTGTAAACATTTCGAAGAACATAATTCCACTCTCACATTATGTGTAAGTAGGCCAGTGATAAAAACATCAACATTTAGTCCGTTTCAAGTTCAGCCTGTAACAACACAAAATGTTAAAAAAGTCAAGGGGAGATTTGGAACCTATCTGGGGTCACTAAAGCCAATTTCATAAAATTGCTAAGTGGCTAGAATTATTACAAAAAACACATCATTAATTAACGCCTCTGAGATGAGCTATACAATATTGGAGTCCTATTATGTTTCTGAAATTGCTGTAATTGCATTGAACCTAACCCTTTGCACATATTGTCATGAACTTGAATGGCTGGCAACCTTTCTCTACAGTTGAAAAAACAGTAAGTATAGAGTCAAATAAGCTATCCGCTTCCAAAGTCATATATTTTATATTTTCATACTATATCAATACAATGTAAGTGTAACAAATTACACTTTTAAATGACAGACCATTCTTGATTCTGAGGACACTTCCTTTATAGTACTCTAAATCATAAATGACAGAGCACGGCTTGAAGGTAATTCAATAGGGACTGGTGCATTGGCACCTGTGGTAGGCCTACTCTCCCTGGTTACAACCACAACAAACAATACGGTCATAACTGTTTGTTCTCAGCTTAAAGCTGGAATCCTTAATTCCGAAACAGCCACATCTATTTGTGATATTACAACAACAAATAAGTTACTGCAAACAACAAACACTGTTTTCCCCTCTGACATAATTGGACTCGAATTAGAAGAGCACAATCTATACTGCAATTTCTTTTTCCATGCTGCGCAATGCTCCTCAGCTTGGCAAAAAAAACAATAACAGTGGAGGTGGGGCGGCCAGTGGCGCTGTTTCCCCCTACTGCGGATTTAGTTTTTAACAATACCTAACCTGATTACAAAAGAACACGGAAACATTAAAACGTCCTTGTTGTGGAGAGCTAAGTGGACTGTCATTTCATATGTAGTTTAAAGATGTGTTCGCTCGCAGGTTTCGGCACCAAATAACTAAATATGAATTTGCTTTCTCCACAGCCTTTTGGATGCCTCTTCTCCCAATTATACACAATACCTTCAACATTTCACATCTTCTCTATATTAAAGATGTTGAATGTGTTGAATTTTTGCTACATGGTCTTTGGTTTTTGCTAAATTTCTCGAACCAATACAGAATAATACTTTCATCAAACAAATGACCCCAAATACCTTGCCCTCAGCTGTGGCAATTGATGACCCTGCTATTATTGGTCCACAATAATTGCTAGGCTATTATTGGCCAGCTCTGCTCGCAGCCAGGCTCAACAGTTCTTTTGTCTCTTTTCTACAGAGCAGGATTTTGTGTGGTCCCAAAGCAGGGTAGACTGATCCTCGTTGGCAGACTTAAATGTCAGGTGTTCTCTGTCTTTCCAAAAATGCTGCCCCGCTGCCGACTGGTGAAGGAAGACCAAGTAGCAGCTAGCTAGGGATGAAATTCAACATCTCTTCAAACTATAGAAAGAGAATCAGACACATACAGTCCTCCTGATCAGAACCATAAAAAAATCCCTGAGAGCGATATGCAGACCAGTAAAAGGAAGGAGAGCGTATAAAGCTGGAGGACATTGGTCTTAGAAATGTCTCCTGAAATGAAAGCCTGTCATCTCTTGATTTGGTTTCAGCCCAACCATCCACAGAACCATGGACATCTGAGAGTTTTTGGAGGGTAGGAAAGAAAGAAATAGGATTGAAAATGAGCAAAAAAAAGATTGTGGTTTATTGATCCATAAAAAAAGGTCCTTCACTCCATCAATGCTGAGGTCCACTCTGACTGCCCTCCAGGGATATAGATGTCCAGCTCATACATGGTCAAATACAATTGAATCCCAAAGGCTCCATAATGACTCCATTTTACCACTTTTTCCCTCAAGTCACAGGTAACAGATCAAGACAAGATCAGTAGATAAGTAGTCTGGGAATGTATGACCTCAAAAGGCCTTGGGGCTGGGATAGACGTTTTTTAAACTACAAGCATTGATGGTGCAGGCTTTAAAAGTTGGGTTCTTCTGGCTTTGTTGGTTGTGGATTCAAAGATGCTTTTTTAACACAAAGCAATCTCCCCAAAATGAAGTTGAACCAACATGGAATAGATGTTGAATTGACGTCTGTGCCCAGTGGCATAGTTCTGCTAAAAACACCTCAGCTTGACTGCACACTAAATCATTGTGTTAGACAAAGCAACTAAAGGACAATAATGCTGACAAAAGAGGTTTGGGGGCCTAGTATTGACTCCATGCACAGCACAATTTGGATCCTATACAACACAATGCAGATAGATTTCAGCTCAAATGACGATTCAGTCAGTGGTAGAAGATTGGCATTTATTAGGGTGACTCGTGTACTGGAGGCATCTCTGCAGGGTAGTCACTTGCTGGCACAGCCACAAAGGCATAAAATCTTATTTTTAAAACTAACCTTAACACTAACCTTAACCCCACTGCTAATTTTATGCCTAACCCTAATCTAACATTTAGACTTAAAAGCTCACTTTTTACGAGACATAGCTAATTTTGACTTTGCAGCTGGCCCATTAAGTGTAAATCGCTTCGTGATGCCTCCAGTACAAGATTCATACTAATACACGTCAACGTGCACAGTGGTTGGCTAACACAAATGCTTTCTTCTTTACCACACAATGACCAAAGTGAATCTGACAAATCATGTTCTAATTACTTAATTTTGTATATAATGATAATTAGAGAAGACATTCATCATTCCATCATTATCCTAAGCCTAATGGTTAAACAATAAACGACCACATGCACGTGACCTTGACAAGTGCGGGGGAATCAACCCAACTCATCCCTAGACCTTAACAGAATAATGACTTTGAGCCTTTATAATGTGAATTGTGCCTATCAACCATGTTATTAATACAAATGACATTGCTATACACTGATCTGGCTCCATAGCTAATTAGTCTTTACTTTTTAATTTTCCACATCCCCTAAAGTTTATTACAATTACCCTGTCAATTCATCTCAATAGGCATTTATAATAGAATCTAACACACCTGTGCATTTTCATTGATTGATGTTGAGAATAAAAAAACTATTGGATAGCCTATATTTGGATAAATATGCAAGCAAGATTTAGTTCTGTACAAGCAAGATTTTGTTCTGTATTTCAAGATGAATATTTGCGTTTGGCATACCAGTTATCATTAACATTGTGCTCTAAACGTATTACTAACCTTTTATAATGTCTTATAACCTAGTTAAGTTACACATGTAGTTATTATGAATAGCTTACATTATGAATAGAGCCTACATATGAAATGACTAGGCACAGCCATTATTACATAGTTGTAATAAGCATGTCATTGCCTTGCCAAAACGGACTATAGTTGATAGGCTAGTCCACTACTTAAACTAGATGTCAGTGCCGACTTGTTATGTATAGTTACAGTGCCCTAATACGCAGATATATATTCACCATCTAGTCTCTCCTGGTCCAACATCTTCTCTTCCCATGTGAAGCAAGACTGATTTACAGTGTAAACTGCAGTGTTTCCGAGGCCATACATTCTACACCTGCCCTGCATCTAAACTACATTCCCAGCCCGCGTATCACTGACTCTCTCTGCGCGGGTTGTCACTAGTTACCAAAGCCACAAAGTCAAAATGTACTAGACTATATCGTAGTAATTAATGAAACCAAAAATGTGCGTTTTGGTATTGATTTATGGTTATGGTTAGGCATACAGTTAGCAGTGTGTTTCAGATCAGTGTATAAGGTTAGTGTTAGGTGTAAAGACAGATTTTAAGAAGATCAACTGTAAAAAAATAAAAAAACACACACAAATATATATATATATATATATATATATATATATATATATATATATATATATATATATATATATATATATATATATAAAATGGGCGTGGTTTGTGGCTGTGGTAACTAGTGACGACCCTCTGCGCGCTTTGTGTGCCAACATTTGCTCTGCGTTCCATATCTGGAATGAACGATCCAATGGAGCAAAGTAATGCACGATGGGAGTGGTTCCGTTATGAGGTCACCGTGAGGGTCTGATTGAACAGGGGGCGCAGCAGCAGGCGGAGAGTTGCACTGGATGATGATAAACATGAGAGAGAGAGAGAGAGAGAGAGAGAGAGAGAGAGAGAGAGAGAGAGAGAGAGAGCGAGACAGATAGAGAGACACACACTGAATATGCGATAGCAAGAAACAGTTTATTTCAATTAGGCTGGTAAAGCGAATCTCGGATAGGAAGGTGACCAGAGGATTGCGCTTCTACGCGAGGGAACATATATTATAGAGCCGTTCTGTTGCAGTTACAGACGAGCTGAGCAGGAAGAATTCCCTTGCTTTCTGAGAGCGAGAAGGAGTGACTCTGAGACAATGAGACATAAGAACAGTGAAGAAAGTTTCAATTTCTAAAGCAAACTGAAACTCACGACTACAGCGCGGAACACAGAAACCATGCACTCTATATACAGTGTGGGGTAATTGCCGTTTCATGCGCATTTTAACGGAGTGTTTTCTTTCCTGGTTTACAAGAACCAGGACAAAAGTTTATCTAACGGAACGTATAACAACATACAGCAAAAATCTAGACTGTTTAACGGAACGTTGAGCCTTTTAGAAGAACTGTGGTGTTCTTCGCATTGCATAGCTTAGCTGGTATTCTCTACCTCGCTGGACTGGTGATTTGTGGGTCCGCGGGCGGGTTGTGGATATATATATTTTTTTTCTCCCATGGCCTCTGCTAGGATGTACTTTATAACGAGATGCATCTTAATATCCATGATTTGGAAGAGCAACCGGGCTCTTTTATGTCTGCCGTGTGATGAATCTAAATGCGAGGAGCCAAAGCATTGCTCTGGCGCCGTGGTGCTCGGTATCTGCGGCTGCTGCTCCGTCTGCGCCAAACAGAAAAACGAGAGCTGCGGTGGTGTCTACGGTCTGTACGGGACTTGTGACCGGGGGCTCCGGTGCGTGATCAGACCGCCGCTGAACGGTGGATCCATCACGCAGTATGAAGTCGGAGTCTGTGAAGGTTTGTATTCTATTTACACTGTTTCACCATAACGAATACGGCTTATGCTCTGCATAAAAGTTCAAACAAAACACATGTCCATTGTACAAAGATGTTCCACTTTGGCTATGCATGGCTATCACATTAAAATCACATGTATAGTCTAGTCTAAAATGCATCATATAGAAGTAATTAAAATGAGTTGAAAATAATAGCAATGGGCAATGTTTGCTCTATTAGGTTGCTAGTTAACCTATTATACAATATGCCTAATAATGTTAGACTGGCTAATAATAATGATGAATCGATTATTATTGGGTAGCTGTAGCCTACATACTATGAAGTTATTCCTATTTCAAAAGTGAATGATGTGGCTTTCACGTTGTTTTCATTTCTACAGTCAAAGTAGAGCTACATAACTTGTAGCTGCATAAACATGTCTGTCCATGCTGCTGGTCTGGCGGTGTGGTGGGGGTTTGGAATAAGAGCCTGATTGAGCAAGCGAGCTTGTTAATGTGTTTGCAGGATGTCGGTTTTCCATTTCTTTAGGGTAATGCTAACGGGTTTCGTGCTGTTTTTGGACGCAGTGCCAGCCCCTCTTTCCGCTGAGGCTGGTTGGTTTTTCAATGGAATGTCTGCTATGCAACTCAATTTACGTGTCAGCGCCGTTTATTTTACGTCGCCCCGAACGAATAGGACATGAACTGTCTGCTAATACCTGGAATCACAGGTGTCGCCTATTATCGAAGACAGTACCATATGAAGATAGGAATAAACTGATTATCCAATAGTAATCCCCGATTACACTTGTAGGCAATATGAAGATAGGAATAAACTGATTATCCAATAGAAATCCCCGATCACACTTGTAGGCAATGCCATGGCGACGTTGGCAAGCTAAACTCAAGCGCAGAAAAACGTCATCGCTTATAACGTGTGTCTCGCGCCTGACTGCGCGTGTGCAGGCCGTCAAATCAAAGTAATTCCTTCGATATAAAGTAGTTTTAGACGAAAATTAAAACCTAACAGTTTGTCACTTTTACGAGATTGGAGTAATAAAATGTTCAGCTACTTAAGACATTGACTCGAATGTAGGCTGTTCTTTAGATTTCGTGAAAATGTACAACTAAGGAATAACTTTTCACTTCTCTTATTGACATCTCAAACCCCAATCCCCGGCCTGGTCTGTTTGGTCTGTTTCACAAGCTTTCCCGGAACTCTTGCGATGTTTCGCCTCGGTTTAGAAACTCTGCTATTATCCTTTGTGGCCATGTCGGAATTCGTGGTAAAATGCCAACATCAGGGTTACCCAACTGACGGCCCGCAGGCCGAATTCGGCCCGTTGGTGGTTTCATTTAGACCCCAAGTTTGAAATAAAATACATTTTTTGTTTCATTGTTGGACATAAAAGACTGTAAAAACAGCAAGAAATCAGCTCCAAGTGATTTTTATTCAAGAAATCTGTGTTCAAATGTAAGCAAGGTTTGAAATCATTATGTTTTATGCTAACATTATACTGTATCTGTTTAGGCTTCTTGCGGTCAATTTGCAGTCTACAAATTATTTCAAATTGTGTTCCGGCCCACGGACCAACCGCTCAAGAACGAATTGGCCTGCGGCTGAATCTAATTGATGATCCCTGGCCTACATTTACCTTTTTAGTAATTTCACTAGTGGAATGTTGATGAAGGGGCTGGAGTCCTTGAACATTGCAGAAATAAACAATCTGACAGCTTTTGATTTAATATTAAATTCCTTTGACATGGGAGAATAGTTCAATAATTGTTTTGTATTTTCTTCAAGCTTCAATCCCCAGTCCCTTCCACCTTTATAGGCTGCCGTCCAAACAATTAAAAGACACACATCAAATTAAGTGGCCACTTCTGATGACGTATCATGACGTCTGGCGAGTATACACTTGCAGGGCAAGGGGCGAGGAAGGAAAGAATGATTTTTAAATGGACCGCCCATTCCCGGAAATTTGTCACTCGTTCATCCTGCGATGATTGTGTTTTCAGCCAGCTGTAGTATGTGGGTGCTTTATATGCACTACAGTCAATTATGATTGCATGTCTACTTATATTAAATATATCATTATTAATATACGGCTACTGTATGATAGCTGGCAAATTAATTAGCTAACTAACGTTAGCCTGCCTAGCTGGAACTTCTGAAGAAGAAAAATGTTTTATTTCTACAATTTCCAAAAGATAACCAAACAAAAACATATTTACTTTTTACGAGATGTGTGTGTGCCATCATGTGCATTAGTAGCACAATTTCGAAGTTATTTGCATTCGTTTTTACTTACACTTGTATCTTGACTTCTCCATTGATGTTGTTTTTAAGTTTTGGCTGACTTTTCTTAGCGGATGAACAATCATCGCGAACAATCATCGCGAATTGAATTCTGTGGAGTTTCAGGCCCGGAGTGAACATAATTGTACACTCGCAAATTTGACTGAAAACTAGGGCTGAGGGGCTTACCTTGCAAACTTCCCTTGCTTGGCTAATCATTTGAACCGCCCTCCAAGATGGGGATGGGGATTCCCCCAAGGGCATAAGGAGGGTAAGTGAACGAGGGTGTCTTTATTGAGTTTGAACTGAAGTTTGAACCGAAGCCATTGAATCCAGTGGAGGCTGCTGAGAGAAGGAGGGCTCATAATAATGTCTGGAATGGAGTCAATGGAAGTCGCGGTCAAAGTCGTGGTTTACATGTGTTTAATACCATTCCATTGACTCCATTCCAGACATTATTATGGGCCGTCCACCCCTCAGCAGTCTCCACCGATAGAATCCCAGTGGAGAGGAAAACGGATTAATATAATGAATGCTTTTAAAGCCAATGTGATATCTGTTACAGTATGTCTCATTCTAAAGGCGCTGACAGACTGTGCCGTGGACGGGGTTACCCATTCATTTTCAGTGAAGCCGAGGCGGGGGGCGAAATTCTATCTAGGCGGACAGCCCGAGCGGTCAGTTGTGCTCCTGCTTGTGGAAGCCGCTCAGCTGAGGCAGAGGAAATAGGATTCTGCAATGCTAGAGGGATAACTGGGCCAAAAATTAGTCTTTTCCAGCAGGTGGCGTTTTTTTG
The DNA here is from genome assembly GCF_036934945.1 of Oncorhynchus masou masou. Taxonomy (NCBI): domain Eukaryota; kingdom Metazoa; phylum Chordata; class Actinopteri; order Salmoniformes; family Salmonidae; genus Oncorhynchus; species Oncorhynchus masou. The sequence continues at coordinate 27,123,600 of NC_088232.1, forward strand.
GCAAGGAGGTTTTGTGTGGAGGTCAATGAGAGAGTGTCAAATTTGGTAAAAAAGAAATTGAATGGATAATTTGCTATGTGTGACTTATTTGACCGAATAGAAGTTTCGCAATGATTAGGTTGTTACGAGTGTACTGATATAAGTAAGACACAAAACATCTCGGAAACTTTGAGAAAAAAACACTTTATATTGAAGTTGTACCTTGTCGTCACTTGTTACTATAGCCACAAAGTAATAACCCCCTCTTATTTCTACAATTTATCTCCTTAAAATGTGATTCTAAACCTAACCTTAACCTCACTACTGACATTATGCCTAACCTTTAATGAAGAACAAAAAGGTCATTTTAGTTTTCAGGAATTATTACGTTGTACCTGTTGTTCACATGCGTATTTGCCCTCTCATTGGCTAGAATGGTCCCACCTGATCTTGCCTCCTCCCGTCTGGCCTCTATTTTCGAAGACATTTATTTTCATTGTTTTCAAAGATGGCGCCAACAGACTTCGTAGCTCTGCTCTTAGCTCCTAAGCACAAGCATTTTGCTACACCCGCAATAAACATCTGATAAGTATGTGTATGTGACCAATAAAATGTGATTTTATTTGATTTAGAGTATCTGGTCAATATAACGGATTATCTGTGATTCTGCTCTATTATTTGTTGTTGACCAATCACTGTCAAAAAAAAAAAAAAAAAAAACGGAGCCCGTGAGTGGTGATACAGAAGGACCAGCTAAATTGTCCACTAGCTAGCTGGCTAACACCAGTCACATTTAACAATTATAATCATAGTTTTCTAACCCATTTTTGGATTAATAATTTCTGTTGCATGTAAGTATGTTTTTATGCATGCTTATGTTGTTATAGCGTTAATTTATTCGCAATTTGATAAAGTTTGTTTATTTCGTTGCTATGTTCACCGGCGGCTGTCGCATAGACTGTGGGCTGTCGTCCTCGTATGTGAAGGCACTAGCCGCTTTTACTAGAGACAAGTTGTGTACTCGGCCGGGTACTTTACGATAATCTGCTGGATGTCTGAAAAGCGCTTAAATACTTAAATGAAATTAACCCTTTACACTCGTGGGAAGTGACCTATATGGATGGGGTCAAAATGAAATGTTTATAACAGAAGAAATATGAGAAGCATATGCATAACCATGGTAGCAATTAAAAGGGAACAATTTGGAGATTATGGGGAAATTATCAGACCAAAACTGAGGACACAACAGTTCACCTGACACAAGACTGAATCCAAACATTACACTGTGGATTTTATGTGCATTTTACATTTACTGTACTTTTGGCAGCATTTGTCGATAACGAAATCTGAAAATAATCTGTATACATTCAGTAACATAATAATATTCATGGGAAATGTGGGGTAGGTGCAACATAAGACAAAAAAATGACAAGGGTTTGAGTAAGCAGTCTAACTGGAGTCTCCAAGTGGCCAAATCAAATCAAATTTTATTTGTCACATACACATGGTTAACAGATGTTAATGCGAGTGTAGCGAAATGCTTGTGCTTCTAGTTCCGACAATGCAGTAATAACCAACGAGTAATCTAGCTAACAATTCCAAAAATACTACCTTATACACACAAGTGTAAAGGAATAAAGAATATGTACATAAAGATATATGAATGAGTGATGGTACAGAGTGGCATAGGCAAGATGCAGTAGATGGTATCGAGTACAGTATATACATATGAGATGAGTATGTAAACAAAGTGGCATAGTTCAAAGTGGCTAGTGATACATGTATTACATGAAGATGCAGTAGATGATATAGAGTACAGTATATACGTATACATATGCGATAAATAATGTAGGGTATGTAAACATTATATTAAGTAGCATTGTTTAAAGTGGCTAGTGATATATTTTACATCAATTCCCATCAATTCCCATTATTACAGTGGCTGGAGTTGAGTCAGTGTGTTGGCAGCAGCCACTCAATGTTAGTGGTGGCTGTTTAACAGTCTGATGGCCTTGAGATAGAAGCTGCTTTTCAGTCTCTCGGTCCCAGCTGTTATGCACCTGTACTGACCTCGCCGTCTGGATGATAGCAGGGTGAACAGGCAGTGGCTTGGGTGGTTGTTGTCCTTGATGATCTTTATGGCCTTCCTGTGACATCGGGTGGTGTAGATGTCCTGGAGGGCAGGTAGTTTGCACCCCCCCGGTGATGCGTTGTGCAGACCTCACTACCCTCTGGAGAGCCTTACGGTGGTGGGCGGAGCAGTTGCCGTACCAGGCGGTGATACAGCCCGACAGGATGCTCTCGATTGTGCATCTGTAGAAGTTTGTGAGTGCTTTTGGTGACAAGCCGAATTTCTTCAGCCTCCTGAGGTTGAAGAGGCGCTGCTGCGCCTTCTTCACGATGCTGTCTGTGTGGGTGGACCAATTCAGTTTGCCTGTGATGTGTACGCCGAGGAACTTAAAACTTACTATCCTCTCCACTACTGTTCCATCGATGTGGATAGGGGGTGTTCCCTCTGCTGTTTCCTGAAGTCCACAATCATCTCCTTAGTTTTGTTGACGTTGAGTGTGAGGTTATTTTCCTGACAACACACTCCGAGGGCCCTCACCTCCTCCCTGTAGGCCGTCTCGTCGTTGTTGGTAATCAAGCCTACCACTGTTGTGTCATCCGCAAACTTGATGATTGAGTTGGAGGCGTGCGTGGCCACGCAGTCGTGGGTGAACAGGGACTACAGGAGAGGGCTCAGAACGCACCCTTGTGGGGCCCCAGTGTTGAGGATCAGCGGGGTGGAGATGTTGTTACCTACCCTCACCACCTGGGGGCGGCCCGTCAGGAAGTCCAGTACCCAGTTGCACAGGGCGGGGTCAGGCTATTTTTGTTCAGAACAACCCAGGGTAGGAAGTTATGTCATTCTTTTAACTGTACATCAAACTTAGTGATCATAAACGTTGACACTATAAATTACATGAGTTTTATAATATGGAAATGTGAAGTGCACATACAAATCCCATACAAAGCTGTAAAGCGGAAACCATGAGGTCTAACGTCACATATAGCATGTAACTGTACAGCCACTACATTCCAATTTAGGTGCTTATCAGTCACCAAATCTGCCATTTTCAACTCGTATACAGGTTGTTAGTGTACAGGGCTACTCAGGCTTTATTTAACCAAATGAATCAAATGAGATTCATAGCCTACTGCTCAAAGATATGAAAGCTTTTCCAATATATGACAATATCTGTGTGGAGAAAGACAACCCCTGACATTATTTACCCTATATGCAGCCTTACTGTAGATACAAACAGAGCCTTAGAGGACGCCACAGAGAGAGACACAAGGAGTCGGGTTTCAACAGGGGTGGCCATTAATGGAAACATGTTGATGAGAGTCTGATATGTTTGGCCAGTAAGTAGTCTCTCAGGTGGGTAATGTCTAATGCAAGGCCTGTGGAACAAAAAACAGCAAAGGTCTCCTGGAGGGTTGAACCAGATCAAAGCATGGAACGCCAGTTACACCACCACTACAGAGCATGACCTTCGCCCCACCCGCACACTCCCCACGTCCAACCTTCGATGTTCCCCATTCCCCACAGGGCCTTTCCCCAACATATTAGAGCTATAGTCACCCCCACCTCCAAACCCTAATGTTCCCTTAGCTGTCCCCAGAGACCTTAATATTCACCTGGCTCATCAGAGCCCTAGAAGTCACCATGCGCTGACATGCCTGCTGCTGTTCATAGTGTCACAGAGGCAGAGCACACAATGGGTCATGCCTCATGACAGCTAATGTCGGCTGTAATGACTCATGATGAATGATGATGAGTGTCACAACGACACAGGCAGAGTGCGGGCCTTTGTTGGTGTAGCAAAAGGGCCTCTGCTCCGCCATACCTCAGAGGCACGTCAGTCAGATACTGTTACTGTCGGAAAGCTTCTCCCTTTACACAAAGGGTCAGATGAAATGAATGCCTTTTAGCCCCTAAACTTATATCAAGGCAGTCCTGGGCAGGTGTTCAAACGAATCCGATCACATTTCAAAACCGACAGGTCATATCAGCCAGAGCCAGGAATTCTCACTGATCACTCTCACTTCGGACAATCACGCTGGGTATAAGTGGCTTACCCCAAGCTCACCTCCATCAGGTCCTCAGAACGGTGCCTGGCTAATGGGATAACGTGGAACAAAGAGCGCCAGGAGACTGAAGGCTCTGGGGCTTCAGGGTCGTCCTAGTGGGGATGATGGCCCTGCTGTGGATGCTATATATTTTCCGTTCCAGTTCCCCAGTTAGTGCTGTTGGATGGTCTGGGTTTCAGGGGACATTAGCTGCACTCAGGAGCTCTCTGACACAGAAGTTACATTACCGCTCAGGCAGGCAGGCAGCTCCAAGTTTCAGGCCAAATACCGCCTCAAGGCTCTCATCCTTTACAACACACTGACTGTCTGACATCCAATCTGTCATTTCTATTTCTATATCATTTTGCTGTTGTATAGTTTGACAGCCATGTGAGAGATAAACAACTGCAGTGATAATTATTATCTGATTTTGAACAGTATCACACTACCAGACACAAGTGTTTGTAGTCAATAGTTTACAAGGTTTTTGAAGTATGTAGATGGAATAATAATCGCTCATGCATATGTATGTATGTATGTATGTATGTATGTATGTATGTATGTATGTATGTATGTATGTATGTATGTATGTATGTATGTATGTATGTATGTATGTATGTATGTATGTATGTATGTCTCAATGAATTACTTTATACATCATTCACAGAATGATTAGAGGAAGGAAGGAGAGCTTCCTATTCACTTGGGCCGATTAAAGAGGAAATTGAGGTAAACAATAGGTTCTACCTTATCCTTGATGTTAACCATATTGGAAGTAATTGATTACGTGCACTAGTTGTTTAGAGTCTGAATGGTCTGTCTCATAGGAATAGCTCCCAGGTCTACCAGGGGGCATTATGCAAATATAAGGCTACAAATTGTGTAATGCTAACATAATATAGTATTTAGAAAACACTTTTATACAAAGAAATATAATGAGTGCATAACATTTTAGTGTATGTGTCCCCAGTGGGAATCGAACCCACGACCCTGGCGTTTCTAGCACCACCTACCCCTACCCTCAGTGGGCTTACACAATAGGGTCTTCTTGGGGTGTCTGTCACTGAACACGAAGCCATCATCTGGCCCTAAATGGCAAAACTATAGCTGTGAATGACTTTGAAGTGACACTGTTCTTAAATAGTATGCCATGAATCCCAAGCATGGAGTTCCTCGCACACCATGGTGTCACAGTACACCATTGTCACATTGTTTGAGTGGCTCTCAAGGAGTAATAGTCAAAATTAACCAGAAGACAATGAGTGCAATTATAGGAATGGTTAAGTAATGATCATAACCTTATGAGGCTGTATGGCAAAATTACTAGTTGATCTTGGTTATGAACTCATCTAAAGAATATTAATCAAAATTGGACTGCGGTCAACACAAGATTCATTGCATCAGTGCTTTTCAAATCTAAATTAAAGTCCCTCCATTGATGCCCAACAGCGGTGTTGATCAAATGTTGATGTGAAATTAAATGTCACTGAGATAAGACCAGAGCCGTGTTACAATGCTAAAAAAACAAATTTCAATGTGTGCCGTGCAATATGGCTGGCTCTGGCTGGCTCCCTTGTTTCTCAAATGGTAATGTGGCCAAATGAAATTGTTTTCTTTCTACATAGAAATGTCTTCTGTCTTCTGTCAAGAAGAAGGTTAAAAACTTGAGAGGAACTAGGACACATCCTCTTCCTCTTTTCGCTTGGCTCACAGAAGCAGATCTGAATGTTAGTGAAGCTGCCTGCTTGTCAGACTTATGCCAAATAATTTAGTGCGTTAAAAACAACATTACATAATTCTGAGTGACAAAAAAACAGGAAGTCCATACAACAGAGATTCTAACAAGAGGATAGAATGTTCTATATTTTTGGTGTGTTCTGTTGCTGTTCATCATTCCCCTCTAGCCTATCTACACAAGCTACATTCATGCTATACAGTAGCATGAGGGCTGGGGAGGAATAATAAAAAAGAATATATTTCCTTAGCTCACACCCTTGTCTAAGGCGACGTGCATAGTTTACATTTTTACTTAGTGATGTTAGCCATTTCTGCAGCTGGATACTTACAGAATGAGATGAGCTGCAGTTCCACGGAGGTCCATTCTCAAGGGCTTCCTGTTGGACAGTCATCCACTTGGGACTTCCTGACAGTGTTTAAAGGTGCACTTCACATAAATGGTACACCATAGTGCTACCAGTGCCTATTAAAAAAGGGAAGACAATAACCACCATTACTGAAACTGACATTTCAGTATTTTCAGTGATAAAGATTTCCATCAGGGTTATTTGTCAAACATTATTAGCACATGATAAACACTACCGTACCAAGAGTGCACCTGGAGCATGTACTGTAACAATGACTCTCCTCATTAGTGTTGTGCTCAGAACATAGGTGTCACTTCACATTTGCAGGCATCTATTGATAGTGGAACTAAACTACTTTTCTCTGTTCTATATGTCTCAAATGTTCTCTCTTTCAACCACTGGCAATGACATCCATCCATCTAAAAATCCATCTAAAACTCAAAGACACAATCTGTCATTTTAATAGCCTGACCCTGCTACTTTGTTTGGTAAGATGAGGGATGGGGCTGTGGAAATTAAACCACTCTCAAATTCTCCACCATCTCAGATTGATAATCCTGCAGCAACAGGAAATGTGAATTATTATGTGGATTATAATTAATGGACATTTTTGTAAGGGAACATTAAGTCTGACATTTCAAAGTGGAAATTACAAACTTCAGAAGCCTTTTTAAACCTCAAATACACTACAAGCGTTTAATTTCTTGCATTGCAGAAAAGTTCTCCTGCAACATGGTGATCAAATTAAGATCCTATATCTGTAGGCACAGAGGGGACATGAACCACCCAACCTAAATCAATCCCAGATGCCTCATTTTCTCTTACACCCTCCAGTCATTCACTTGACTGATTTATGAGTAGATTTCAATGCAATAAAATATTGTTTCCACTTTCCAATCACTATAATGTGATTTTGGGAATAACACTGTGCGATAACACTTAGAGAGAAATGAAGACACTTAATTGAGTGACGCCACAGGCCATGACATGCTCACCAGCTCAAATAAGATCCTGACACTCAATGGTGAGACAACCCTTTAACACCTTTGCCCAAAGATGGATGTGACTGCCGCCAAGGCGGATTTTGTGCTCCAGTGTCTTTCTGATGCTCCCACAAATAGGGCCAGTGAAGGCTGGATTCAATTTGTTGAGAACACAGATTATTGTTTATAGTGAGTGAAGACAAGCGGAAATTTGTACCTTTTCCACCATTGCCTCCTCCTTATCACGTTCCTCCTCTTTGTCCCTGAAGTCCCTTGAACAGACGTGGGTTCAAATACTATTAAAAATAATTTCAAATACTTTATCTGGGCTTTAATGAGATTGCCTGGCATAAATGGAACCAATAGAATAGTCACAAAATGGCAACCACCTGGCACTCCAGGCAGACTAGAGAAAATGCTAAAAGTATTGGAACAATTTCAAATAGTATTTGAACCCAGGTCTGCCGTCAACTGGCAGTCTCTCCTCAAGGGACAGACTGCCATATAACTTCCAAGCCTGGATAGTGGATATCGTTTAGGGCCAGAAGTAGAGATGAAAGGGTTAGGGTTGTCTGGCAGGACTAAAGAAGATATAAAAGTTAGGTTAGAAACCTAAGCGAGCAAATCACACACAAAGCCTCAAGACAGGAAGAGCACAGCAGCTTCTGTAGCTAAATCCATGAAAATTACATATTATTTTCCTAAAGGCAAAAAAAACATTTTTATTTTTGCTTTAATGTTGCATCATTTTGTCTCACAAAGACAGTTATTTAATTCCCCTCTCCTACTCAACATACTGTACATTTAAAAGTGTTGCCCAGTGTAGTCAAAAATGTGATTTTCCTGTTTTTTATATATATTTCCACACAATGAGGTTGGAATAATACTGGGAAATTGTAAAAATTATGGTAATGCCCTTTTAGTGGACGAGCTGTTTGAAAAGACCGCCTGTAATTTTAGCCTGTTAAGGTGGGATGGAGTTTTGGCCTACCAGGAGAAATCACCAGGTGGTAATTTAGTTGATAGACCAAGTAGAAACAGAGTTCTTAACCTCGTTGCCAATAAGAGCTAGTTTTCCCCTCAGACCACTCTCAGACAGTCATAACAAAACTTTTGCTTGAGAAATTGCTCATTGCTAAGAAGCTATTTGTGTTTCTTTTTTTTACAAATTTAATTGAAAACAATTACAGTAAGGTACTTACTTTTTACCCAGAAATGATTTGAAATTGAGATAAAAATGGCTGCATTGGGCCTTTAAGCGTTTGAATTATCTTTCCTCTTGAGTAATTAAAACACTGAACCAAAAGATAAACGCAACATGTAGTGTTGTTTCATGAGCTGAAATAAAACATCCCAGAAATTGGCCATATGTACAACAAGCTTATTTCTATAAAAACGTTTTGAGCAAATTTGTTTACATCCCTGTTAGTGAGCATTTCTCCATTGGCAAAATAATCTATCCAATAATCTATCCAATATGTAACTTTTTGGGCGACCCGACCAAATTCACCTAGAAATGTGAGTTATAGATCTATCATTCTACTTGAAAGCAAGTCTAAGAAGTGTGATTCTCGTTCTTCAGTTTTGTTTTTACATGTTTTACTTTCGGTTTTGTACACCAGCTTCAAGCAGCCGAAACAACAATATTTTTGGTTATGGAAAATATATTTCACAGTGGTTTAGATAGTACAATGATTCTCTACATTATACTCGCTTATTTTGTCACATAATCTAAAATTAGACTAACTATTTGAGTTTTAGCAACCAGAATATGACAGAGGGATTTCTGCATAGTGCATCTTTAAACAGCATGATCATTACACATGTGCACGTTGTGCTGGGGACAATTAAATGTGCAGTTTTGTCACACAACACAATGCAACAGTTTTGAAGGAGCATGGATTTGGCATGTTAGCTGCAGGAATGTCCACCAGAGCTGTTACATAAGCGGCCATAAGCTGCCTCTCTACCATAATCCACTTCCAACATCCGGCTTCTTCACCTGTTGGGATCGTCTGAGACCAGCCACCTGGACAGCTGTGGGTTTGTACAACAGATGAAACCGTCTCAGGGAAGCTCATCTGCGTGCTCGTCGTCCTCACCAAGGTCTTGACCTGACTGCAGTTTGGCGTCGTAATTGACTTCAGTGGGCAAATGCTCAGCTTCAATGGCCACTGGCTCGCTGGAGAAGTGTATTCTTCACGGATGAATCTCGGTTTCAACTGTAGTGGGCCTTTGGCAGACAGCGTGAATGGTGTCCTGTGGGCAAGCGGTTTGCTGATGTCAATGTTGTGCACAGAGTGCCCAATGGTGGCGGTGGGGTTATGGTATGGGCAGGCATAACCTACGGACAACAAACACAATTGCATTTTATCGATTGCAATTTTAATGCACAGAGATACTGTGACGAGACCGTGAGGCCCCTTGTCGTGCCATTTAACCGTTGCCGTTTCAGCATGATAATGCACGGCCCTAAAAATGTCCCAGTTCTTACATAGCCTATATACTTACCAGACATGTCACCCATTGAGCATGTTTGGGATGCACTGGATCGACGTGTCGACAGTGTGTTCCAGTTCCCGCCAATATCCAGCAACTTCACAAAGCAATTGAAGAGGAGTGGGACAACATTCCACAGTCCTCAATCAACATCCTTATTAACTCTATGCAAAGGAAATGTGTTGCGCTGCATGAGGCAAGTGGTAGTCACACCAGATACTGACTGGTTTTCAGATGATTTTTTTAAGGTATCTGTGACCAACATATGTATATCTGTATTCCCAGTCATGTGAAATCCATAGATTAGGGCCTAATGAATGTATTTCAATTGACTGACTTCCTTATGTGAACTGTAACTCAGTACAATCTTTGAAATTGTTGCATGTTGAGTTTATATTTTTGTTCAGTGTAGGTACCTTCAGTGCCAGCTAATGCTGCCTCCTCCTATATGCAGGCAGGGGCCCCTGCTAAAATAACTATCAGGTGCCACCACAGGGAACCAGAGCTATCCTCATACAAAATCACAGAGACTTCAGATGCTATGGGGCTGTAACTTCAACAGTTTCCTTTTAGCATTTGCTTTGGTGTTGGGTTTGGTGTTTCAGCCAACTTTTACAACTCTCATGAGGCCAAATTCAAATTTGAGATACAGAATGTGTGCAATGCTTCATAACTCAAATTTCCACATAAATCATGCACGGATGTCAATAGTTTTTCCAAGAACGTTTGAGCTAGGCAATGCCCCTTATGAATTATTACAGAATTTTTGGGAGAGAAGTTACGATGCTACATCTTCCATTTAAAAAAGAATACAGTAGTGTATATCATGATTACAGACATATGGCAAAAGCACCAAATCTTTTCTTTGATTCTCGCCATTCATGGCCAAATCTTTTATGTACACATGCTGTGTTGTGATGATTGAATTAATGTATGTCCTGCTGTATGTTTAGTGCTAGATGTTTAGATAGTGAGGAGTCACATGTACATTGTGTTCTCAGACCTCGAACCATATGTATTTCACAGACAACACAGAGCTCTTTTCAATAACTATAGTCAGTGACCTTGAAGTTCTCATGCTGTACAAGCACTTGATAAGTGGGCATCCTACACATCACATTGTCAAGCAAGGCACAGCAAAGCCGACACATATTTTTTGACAATAATATACACATACTTTACTGTATCTGTCTGTCTACAGTCGTGGCCAAAAGTTTTGAGAATGACAAATATTAATTTTGAAAATGTTTACTGCTTCAGTGTCTTTAGATATTTTTGTCAGATGTTACTATGGAATACTGAAGTATAATTACAAGCATTGCATTAGTGTTTTATTGACAATTACATGATGTTGATGCAAAGAGTCAATATTTGCTGTGTTGACCCTTCTTATTCAAGACCTCTGCAATCCACCCTGGTATGCTGTCAATTAACTTCTGGGCCACATCCTGATTGACGGCAGCCCATTCTTGCATAATCAATGCTTGGAGTTTGTCAGAATTTGTGGGGTTTTGTTTGTCCACCCGCCTCTTGAGGATTGACCACAAGTTCTCAATGGGATTAAGGTCTGGGGAGTCTTCTGGCCATGGACCCAAAATATTGATGTTTTGTTCCCCGAGCCACTTAGTTATCACTTTTGCCTTATGGCAAGGTGCTCCATCATGCTGGAAAAGGCATTGTTCGTCACCAAACTGTTCCTGGATGGTTGGGAGAAGTTGCTCTTGGAGGATGTAATGGTACCATTCTTTATTCATGGCTGTGTTCTTAGGCAAAATTGTGAGTGAACCCACTCCCTTGGTTGAGAAGCAACCCCACACATGACTGGTCTCAGGATGCTTTACTGTTGTCATGACACAGGACTGATGGTAGTGCTCAAATGGTCTTATCCGGACAAGCTTTTTTCCGGATGCCCCAAACAATCGGAAAGGGGATTCATCAGAGAAAATGACGTTACCCCAGTCCTCAGCAGACCAAACCCTGTACCTTTTACAGAATATCAGTCTGTCCCTGATGTTTTTCCTGTAGTGAAGTGGCTTATTTGCTGCCCTTCTTGACACCAGGCCATCCTCCAAAAGTCTTCGTCTCACTGTGCGTGCAGATGCACTCACACCTGCCTGCTGCCATTCCTGAGCAAGCTCTGTACTGGTGGTGCCCCAATCCCGCAGCTGAGTCAACTTTAGGAGACGGTCCCAGCTCTTGCTGGACTTTCTTGGGCGCCCTGAAGCCTTCTTCATAACAATTGAACCGCTCTCCTTGAAGTTCTTGATGATCCAATAAATGGTTGATTTAGGTGCAATCTTACTGGCAGCAATATCCTTGCCTGTGAAACCCTTTTTGTGCAAAGCAATGATCACGGCACGTGTTTCCTTGCAGGTAACCATGTTTGACAGAGGAAGAACAATGATTCCAACAACCACCCTCCCTTTGAAGCTTCCAGTTTGTTATTCGAACTCAATCAGCATGACAAGGTGACCTCTAGCCTTGTCCTCATTAACTCTCTCACCTGTGTTAATGACAGAATCACTGACATGATGTCAGCTGGTCCTTTTGTGGCATGGCTGAAATTCAGTGGAAATGTTTTTTGGCGATTCAGTTAATTTGCATGGCAAAGAGGGACTTGCAAATGATTGCAATTCATCTGATCACTCTTCATAACATTCTGGAGTATACGCAAATTGCCATCATACAAACTGAGGCAGCAGACTTTGTGAAAATTAATATTTGTGTCACTCTCAAAACCTTTGGCCACGACTGTATACACACACACTCAAAAATGTCTACACACACTCTCAATGTCACTTTTATGCCCAAAGATGGAAGTGCAAAACATACTGTATGCCAACACATGCTCGAGTGTGCGAGCAAACACACACACACACACACACACACACACACACACACACACACACACACACACACACACACACACACACACACACACACACACACACACACACACACACACACACACACACACTCACACACACACACACACACACTAATAAGAAGGGAGCTGGAGAAACAGCACTGCCCTTTCTCAAATGTACTGCATGTTTGCACTGCAAATATAACTTCATAATGTGGTGAGCTAGCTAGCCTCAAACAGTACACCTGAATGGCAGTACTAGCTAGTCAAGAGGTTGGACACACCTACACACCTATTTATTTGTACTATTTTTTACATTATAGAATAATAGTGAAGATGTCAAACTATGAAATACCACATCATGTTATAACCAAAAAAGTGTTAAACAAATCTAAATATATTTTAGATTTTAGATTCTTCAAAGTAGCCACCTGTAATGGTATCCCTCGTCATCTGAGGAAGAGTAAGATCGGACCAAAATTCAGCGTGGTAGTGTCCATGTTAATATTTATTTGAACTGAACACAAAACAAAATAACAAGAGAACGAAAACGAAACAGTTCTGTCTGGTGCAGACACAGAGACAGAAAACAACTACCCACAAACCACAGTGGGAAAACAGGCTGCCTAAGTATGGTTCTCAATCAGAGACAACAATTGACAGCTGCCTCTGATTGGGAACCATACCAGGCCAAACGCATAGAACAAAAACATAGAAAAAAGAACATAGAACACCCACCCTAGTCACACCCTGACCTAACCAAAATAGAGAATAAAAAGCCTCTCTATTGCCAGGGCGTGACACCATCCTTTGCCTGTAGGTGTGTTGGGTCATTGTCCTGTTGAAAAACAAATGATAGTCCCACTAAGCGCATTCCAGATGGGATGGCATATCACTGCAGTATGCTGTGAAACGCCATGCTGGTTAAGTGTGCCTTGAATTCTAAATAAATCACTGACAGTGTCAACAGCAAAGCACCCCAACACCATCATACCTCCTTCTACTATGCTTCACGGTGGGAACCACACATGCGGAGATCATCTGTTCACCTACTCGGCATCTCACAAAGACACAGGGGTTGGAACCAAAAATCTCAAATTTGGACCCATCAGACCAAAGGACAGATTCCATTGGTCGTGTTTCTTGGCCCAAGCAAGTCTATTCTTATTATTGGTGTTCTTTAGTAGTGGTTTCTTTGTAGCAATTCAACCATGAAGGCCTGATTCACGCAGTCTCATCTGAACAGTTGATGTTGAGATGTGTCTTGTTACTTGAACTCTGTGAAGTATTTATTTGGTCTGCAATTTCTGAGGCTGGTAACTCAAATGAAGTTATCCTCTGCAGTAGAGGTAACTCTGCGTGTCATGTCTTGTTATGTCTGTTCCTGTCCTTTCTCTTCACTCTGTCTCTCTCTGCTGGTCTTTTTAGGTTACCTTCTCTGTCTCTCATTCTTCAGCTGTTCTACATCTCCCCTAACTAGCTCATTCACTCTTTCACACCTGTTCTCTCTTCCCCCTCTGATTAGGTCTCTATTTCTCTCTCTGTTCCTGCTACTTTCAGTGTCTGATTCTTGTTTGTGTTTTTGATGCCAGAAGCAAGCTGTCGTCTCGTTTGCTTCCACCTTGTCCTATCCTGTCGGAGTCTGCCTGGCAGGTGCATCCTGCACAATACTACGTTCTTTTTGTTCCATTGTCAACGTTGGAAGAGGATTTATGTCATTCCTGTTTTTCATTAAAGAACTCTGTTTTCTGTTAAAACCGCTTTTGGGTCTTCACTCAAGTACATAACAGAAGAATCAGACCAAGAATGGACCCAGCGGCTCCGGACCCTTTTCACTCCGCCGTCGAGATCCAGGGAGCGATGCTAGGCAGACACGAGGAGGAATTGTCTGCTGCTCGACATGCCGTTGAGACCCTGGCCGTCCAAGTCTCCGACCTCACAAGACAGGTTCACCAACTCCACCTCGATCCACCGCCCACTTCCAGGGTTTCCGAGTCTCCGGAGCCCAGGATCAACAACCCGCCGTGTTACTCTGGGGAGCCCACTGAGTGCCGCTCATTCCTCACTCAGTGTGATGTGGTGTTCTCTCTCCAGCCCAACACTTACTCCAGGAGCGCAGCCCGCATCGCCTACGTCATTTCTCTCCTTACCGGACGGGCGCGTGAGTGGGGCACGGCAATCTGGGAGGCGAGGGCTGAGTGTATTAACCAGTATCAGGACTTTAAGGAGGAGATGATACGGGTTTTTGACCGTTCTGTTTTTGGGGAGGAGGCTTCCAGGGCCCTGTCTTCCCTATGTCAGGGGAATCGATCCATAACGGATTATTCGATTGAGTTTCGCACTCTCGCTGCCTCAAGTGACTGGAACGAGCCGGCTTTGCTCGCTCGTTTTCTGGAGGGTCTCCTCGTCGAGGTTAAGGATGAGATCCTCTCCCGGGAGGTTCCTTCCAGTCTGGACTCCTTAATAGCTCTCGCTATTCGCATAGAGCGACGGTTTGATCTTCGTCGCCGAGCTCGTGGAAAGGAGCTCGCGTTCTCCGTTGCTCCCCTCTCCACATCACTGCCACCTGCCGCATCACTGCCACCCCCCTCCGCCGCCTCGGATGCTGAGCCTATGCAGCTGGGGGGTATCCGCATCTCGGCCAAGGAGAAGGAACGGAGAATCGCCAATCGCCTCTGTCTCTACTGCGGCTCCGCTGGTCATTTTGTCACCTCATGTCCAGTAAAAGCCAGAGCTCATCAGTAAGAGGAGGGCTACTGGTGAGCGCAACTACTCAGGCCTCTCCTTCTGGATCACGCACTACCTTTCCGGTCCATCTCCGCTGGCCCGGTTCATCTGCTTCCTGCAGTGCCTTGATAGACTCTGGGGCGGAGGGCTGTTTTATGGACGAGACCTGGGCTCGGGAACATGACATTCCTCTCAGACAGTTAGGGAGCCCACGGCCTTGTTCGCTTTAGATGGTAGTTCTCTCCCCAAGATTCAGCGTGAGACGCTGCCTTTAACCCTCACTGTCTCTGGTAATCATAGCGAAACCATTTCTTTTTTAATTTTTCGTTCACCTTTTACACCTGTTGTTTTGGGTCATCCCTGGCTAGTGCGCCATAACCCTTCTATTAATTGGTCTAGTAATACTATCCTATCCTGGAATGTTTCTTGTCATGTGACCTGTTTAATGTCTGCTATCCCTCCTGTTTCCTCTGTCTCTTCTTCACAGGAGGAGCCTGGCGATTTGACAGGGGTGCCGGAGGAGTATCACGATCTGCGCACGGTGTTCAGTCGTTCCAAGGCCACTTCTCTCCCTCCACACCGGTCGTATGACTGTAGTATTGATCTCCTTCCGGGAACTACTCCCCCCCGGGGTAGATTATACTCTCTGTCGGCTCCCGAACGTAAGGCTCTCGAGGATTATTTGTCGTAGTCTCCTCCTCCTCTCCCGCCGGAGCGGGGTTTTTTTTTGTTCAGAAGAAGGACGGGTCCCTGCGCCCATGCGTGGATTATCGAGGGCTGAATGACATAACGGTTAAGAATCGTTATCCGCTTCCTCTTATGTCTTCAGCCTTCGAGATCCTGCAGGGAGCCAGGTTTTTCACCAAATTGGACCTTCGTAACGCCTACCATCTCGTGCGCATCAGGGAGGGGGACGAGTGGAAGACGGCGTTTAACACTCCGTTAGGGCACTTTGAATACCGGGTTCTTCCTTTCGGCCTCGTTAACGCTCCAGCTGTCTTTCAGGCACTAGTTAACGACGTCCTGAGAGACATGCTGAACATTTTTGTTTTCGTTTACATGGACGATATCCTGATTTTTTCACCGTCTCTCTCGATTCATGTTCAGCACGTGCGACGCGTCCTCCAGCGCCTTTTGGAGAACTGTCTTTATGTGAAGGCTGAGAAGTGCACTTTTCATGCCGCCTCTGTCCCTTTTCTCGGTTCCGTTATTTCTGCTGAGGGCATTAAGATGGATCCCGCTAAGGTCCAGGCTGTCATTGATTGGCCCGTTCCTAAGTCACGCGTCGAGCTGCAGCGCTTTCTGGGCTTTGCTAATTTCTATCGTCGTTTCATCCGTAATTTCGGTCAGGTGGCAGCTCCCTCACAGCCCTTACTTCTGTTAAGACGTGCTTTAAGTGGTCCGTTTCCGCCCAGGGAGCTTTTGATCTTCTTAAGAATCGTTTTACATCCGCACCTATTCTTGTTACACCTGACATCTCTAGTCAGTTTGTTGTTGAGGTTGACGCGTCAGAGGTGGGCGTGGGAGCCATTCTTTCTCAGCGCTCTCTCTCTGACGGCAAGGTCCATCCTTGCGCGTTTTTCTCTCATCGCTTATCGCCGTCAGAACGTAACTATGATGTTGGTAATCGCGAACTGCTCGCCATCCGCTTAGCCCTAGGCGAATGGCGACAGTGGTTGGAGGGGCGACCGTTCCTTTTGTCGTTTGGACTGACCATAGGAACCTTGAGTACATCCGTTCAGCCAAACGACTTAATGCGCGTCAGGCTCGTTGGGCTCTGTTTTTCGCTCGTTTCGAGTTTGTTATTTCTTATCGTCCGGGCTCAAAAAACACCAAGCCTGATGCTTTATCTCGTCTCTTCAGTTCTTCTGAGGTCTCCACCGACCCCGAGGGGATTCTCCCTGACGGGCGTGTTGTCGGGTTGACTGTCTGGGGAATTGAGAGGCAGGTAAAGCAAGCACTCGCTCACACTCCGTCGCCGCGAGCTTGTCCTAGGAACCTTCTGTTCGTTCCCGTTCCTACTCGTCCGGCCGTTCTTCAGTGGGCCCACTCTGCCAAGTTAGCCGGCCACCCCGGCGTTCGGGGTACGCTCGCTTCCATTCGCCAGCGTTTCTGGTGGCCCACTCGGGAACGTGACGCGTCGATTTGTCGCCACTTGTTCGGTCTGCGCGCAGACTAAATCTGGGAACTCTCCTCCTGCCGGCCGTCTCAGACCGCTTCCCATTCCCTCTCGACCGTGGTCTCACATCGCTTTAGATTTTATCACCGGACTGCCTTCATCAGCGGGGAAGACAGTTATTCTTACGGTTGTCGATAGATTCTCTAAGGCGGCTCATTTCATTCCTCTCGCTAAGCTCCCTTCTGCTAAGGAGACGGCTCAGATCATTATCGAGAATGTTTTCCGAATTCATGGCCTTCCGTCTGACGTCGTTTCCGACAGAGGCCCGCAGTTCACGTCTCAATTTTGGAGGGAGTTTTGCCGTTTGATTGGGGCTTCCGTCAGTCTCTCGTCCGGCTTTCATCCCCAGTCTAACGGTCAAGCCGAACGGGCCAATCAGACTGTTGGTCGCATTTTACGCAGTCTTTCTTTTCGTAACCCTGCGTCTTGGTCAGAACAGCTCCCTGGGCAGAGTACGCCCACAACTCGCTTCCCTCGTCTGCTACCGGTCTATCTCCTTTTCAGAGTAGCCTCGGGTACCAGCCTCCGCTGTTCTCATCTCAGCTCGCCGAGTCCAGCGTCCCCTCCGCTCAGGCTTTTGTCCAGCGTTGCGAGCGCACCTGGAAGGGGGTCAGGTCGGCACTTTGCCGTAATAGGGCGCAGACTGTGAGGGCCGCTAATAAGCGTAGGACCAAGAGTCCTAGATATTGTTGCGGTCAGAGAGTATGGCTTTCCACTCAGAACCTTCCCCTTAAGACAGCTTCTCGCAAGTTGGCCCCGCGGTTCATTGGTCCGTTCCGTATTTCCCAGGTCATTAATCCTGTCGCAGTGCGACTTCTTCTCCCGCGCTATCTTCGTCGCGTTCACCCGGTCTTCCATGTCTCCTGTGTTAAGCCCGTTCTTCGCGCCCCGCTCGTCCCTCCCCCCCCCCATCCTTGTCGAGGCGCACCCATCTACAGGGTTCGTAAGATTTTGGACATGCGCCCTCGGGGCCGTGGTCATCAGTACCTAGTGGATTGGGAGGGGTACGGTCCTGAGGAGAGGAGTTGGGTTCCCTCTCAGGACGTGCTGGACCGTTCGCTGATCGATGATTTCCTCCGTTGCCGCCAGGTTTCCTCCTCGAGTGCGCCAGGAGGCGCTCGGTGAGTGGGGGGGTACTGTCATGTCTTGTTATGTCTGTTCCTGTCCTTTCTCTTCACTCTGTCTCTCTCTGCTGGTCTTTTCAGGTTACCTTCTCTGTCTCTCATTCTTCAGCTGTTCTACATCTCCCCTAACTAGCTCATTCACTCTTTCACACCTGTTCTCTCTTCCCCCTCTGATTAGGTCTCTATTTCTCTCTCTGTTCCTGCTACTTTCAGTGTCTGATTCTTGTTTGTGTTTTTGATGCCAGAAGCAAGCTGTCGTCTCGTTTGCTTCCACCTTGTCCTATCCTGTCGGAGTCTGCCTGGCAGGTGCATCCTGCACAATACTACGTTCTTTTTGTTCCATTGTCAACGTTGGAAGAGGATTTATGCCATTCCTGTTTTTCATTAAAGAACTCTGTTTTCTGTTAAAACCGCTTTTGGGTCTTCACTCAAGTACATAACACTGCGTCTTTCTTTCCTGTGGTGGTCCTCATGAGAGCCAGTTTCATCATAGCGCTTGATGGTTTTTGCGACTGCACTTGAAGAAACTTTGAAAGTTCTTGAAATGACCTTTATGTCTTAAAGTAATGATGGACTGTCGTTTCTCTTTGCTTATTTGAGCTGTTCTTGCAATAATATGGACTTGGTCTTTTACCAAATAGGGCTATCTTCTGTATACCACCCCATACCTTGTCACAACACAACTGATTTGGTCAAACACATTAAGAAGGAAAGAAATTCCACAATGAACTTTTAACAATTGCATTCCAGGTGACTACCTTGTGAAGCTGGTTGAGAGAATGCCAAGAGTGTGCAAAGCTGTCATCAAGGCTATTTTGAAGAATCTCAAATAGAATATATATTTTGATTTGTTTAACACTTTTTTGGTTACTACAAGATTCCATATGTGTTATTTCATAGTTTTGATGTCTTCACTATTTTTCTACAATGTAGAAAAAAGTAAAAATAAAGAAAAGCCCTGGAATGAGTAGGTGTGTCCAAACTTTTGACTGGTACTGTATATAGTGCACTACTTTTTGACCAGGGCCGTTATGTCTCTGGTCAAATGTAGTGCACTGTATACAGATGTAGGATCTTCATTTGAGCCAGTTTGATACAGCAGGAAAATAATCCTGCAGAAACAGGGAATATGAATTATCGTGTATTCTAATTAAGGGGGCTGATAAATTGTTCATAAGGGAAAATGTCTGAAATTTCAAAGTGGAAATTACAAACTTCATAAGCCTTTTTAAACCTCAAAAACACTACACGTCTTACATTTTTTCAATTGCAGGAAAGTTCTCCTGCCACATGGTGATCAAATTAAGATCCTACATCTGTAAGGGTAGGGTGCCATTTGCGATGTTCCCAATGTCACACACCATAATGATCAATATTTCAGCCGAGGAGTTGACAAAATACAGTAAATGACCTTTATAGTTTCTTATTTGCAATACATTCTTGGGGTATAGTGTGAGTACTGGTAACAATGTTCAGTTATGATTGTTATGAAAACAAATCTTGAATTGAAACATTTATGAAATGTTATATTGTTTACTTGATCATGGATTATGTACAGTATGAGGTATGCTGGCAAACATAGATAACAAAACAAAAAAGTTGATGTCCTTGATTTGATGCAATCTTACGTTGACATTGCCCTCAATGTACCTTTCTTCCTGATAAGATGAAAACTGGGACGACGACCAGTTGTTGGGATTTGAGCCGTGCAACGAGAACCTGATCACGGGCTGCAACATCATTGATGGGAAGTGTGAGTGTGACAGCATACGGACCTGCAACAACCCCTTTGAGTTCCCCAGCCAGGACGCATGCCAGGCCGCTCTGAGGAAGATTGAAGGTATGATGCATATCAATGAATGTTTACAATGAAATATTAATGGTGGTCTTCTTGGTCCTGTATGGCTCAGTTGGTAAAGCATGGTGCCATGGATTCAATTCTTGCTGGAGCCACCCATGTGGAAATATATGCAATCACTATTGAACGTCGCTACTTGGCCTATATGTTATGTTAAAATGTGCCTAGAAATTAATGAAAACACTTGGTATGGTGACGTGTCAGTGAGCCATCATCAATGCTGTTTTGCTGATGATACCTCTTCAAATGAATGGTGGAACATTATTCCCAGAGGGGAAGACATCTCGGCACAACACCTCATTCTCTCTCGCTTGCATGACGCTGTTCAAAAGACTGGGGAGAGTAGGGCATGCATGGTCATGTCTTAGGTATCAAGCCACATGTACACAAGGTGTTTTTCATGCGGTCTTATTTATGCATGTTGTCTACTGTTAGCTTCCACCTGGATGGACACTTTGTTAGATGCTATGACTTTGAATAGATCCAAGTGAATGGGTACTTAGAATTGTGATCGGACTCGTACTGTACAGTTTTCATACACTCATAGAAAAAAGGGTTCCAAAAGGGTTCTTCGGTTGTCCCCATAGGACAACCCTTTTTGGTTCCAGGTAGAACCCTTTTTGGTTCCAGGTAGCACCCTTCTTCAAAGGGTTCTCCTGTGGGGCCAGCTGAAGCACCCTTTTAGCACCTTTTGTGTAGTGGTTTTCTGGATATTATGTATAGATCCCGTATGTCTCTGCCAGGCTTATAGGATTTATTATTAGCAGAAATTAACTCAGCTAATTGTTGTGTGCTTCGTTGTTATTCATAAATACTCAGACATAAATCAAGCTAAATGATCAATTCCCAGCTTCGTTTTTGAGGGTGGTATAAGCAGCCTCCAAACTGATTGAATTTCTGTCACTGAGTCATTATGCAGTGAGCAAATGCCACAAATGCCACTCTTTCTTTGTAATGTTCCCATGCTTTGTTTTCAGATTCATCGTTTTCTGTTCCCCCAGCATATTTAAAATGATTTTACAGAGTACTGCACTTTGAATAACAACGCGGAAATCCCTGGCGCCACACAATTTTGTCATATATTTATCTGCTCTTTTGCTGCTTCTTTTTTTTCCAGCCTTTTCTTTTTTGAGTGAGGTGTCCTGTTTGTTTAGTCGGATGTGTTTCTGTGACAGGTTCTCTTCTGTGATATTCAAAAAAACAAACAAATAAACACAGGATTCTAATAGGCCTATCAGAATGCAAATGTAGCGGAACTAGGACTGCAGTCCCCCATGGATACCCAGGCTGTATCTTTGTGTCTGCCGGTGTGTTTACAGTTCTCTGGCAGCAGATGGCCAATTAAAGCACCAAAATATAGGCTTGTTATGGCAACCAACAGTCCTAGCAACGGGGACGATGGCCCTTGTTGTTTTGTTGTGGCAGGTGTACCTTCAGTCTACGGCTGCTGTGCCGTGGTGGCTCTCCCTTTGAAAGGTACAGGTTCCTTCTCCACGTGAAGATCTATGGAGTATAACTTTTGTACATGGATGAGCTGTTGTTGTGCTGTGTTCTGTTTTAAGGCCGGCCTGTCATATAACCTGTCACTGTTTAGCTGTGGTGTTATCTGTCACTGACTTTACTGTGTAACTAACTGTGGCTTTGTGTAGTTGTTGTGTCCTGTCTGGCTGGTTCAGTTATTTGTTATGGCTGGTGGATGGTGTTTTTAACATTGGCGGTCTGGGTCCTGCCTATGTGTGTGTCTTGCTCTCTGTCTTGGCCAAGGAGATCCATGGTGTGTGTGTGTAGACTGTTTTATTTTCTGCCGTAACCACAGACTGAGAGATTACCATGAGTAAAGACTGGGATTATCATACTCAACAGCATCACAGCTATTACTGATATTTCTCAGCATACCAATGAGCCTGGTTTTATTTTTTGTGCAATGAAGGCAGACATCGTTTTTGCGACCCAAGTGGCACCCTGTTCCCTTTATAGAGCACTACATTTGACCAGTGCCAATTGGGCTCTGGTAAAAAAAAAGTTGTGTACTATATAGGGAAGGGCAGTGTCATTTGGGTGAGAAAGATGAGGCTCCTATTTCATCATGCCATATCCTCTTTTTCTGAAAATTACACACCACATGACCAAATGTACAGTGGGGCAAAAAAGTATTTAGTCAGCCACCAATTGTGCAAGTTCTCCCACTTAAAAAGATGAGAGAGGCCTGTAATTTTCATCATAGGTACACTTCAACTATGACAGACAAGATGAGGAAAAAATCCAGAAAATCACATTGTAGGATTTGTAATGAATTTATTTGCAAATTAAGGTGGAAAATAAGTATTTGGTCAATAACAAAAGTTTATCTCAATACTTTGTTATATACCCTTTGCTGGCAATGACAGAGGTCAAACGTTTTCTGTAAGTCTTCACAAGGTTTTCACACACTGTTGCTGGTATTTTGGCCCATTCCTCCATGCAGATCTCCTATAGAGCAGTGATGTTTTGGGGCTGTTGCTGGGCAACACAGACTTTCAACTCCCTCCAAAGATTTTCTATGCGGTTGAGATCTGGAGACTGGCTAGGCCACTCCAGGACCTTGAAATGCTTCTTACGAAGCCACTCCTTCTTTGCCCGGGCGGTGTGTTTGGGATCATTGTCATGCTGAAAGACCCAGCCACGTTTCATCTTCAATGCCCTTGCTGATGGAAGGAGGTTTTCACTCAAAATCTCACGATACATGGCCCCATTCATTCTTTCATTTACATGGATCAGTCGTCCTGGTCCCTTTGCAGAAAAACATCCCCAAAGCATGATGTTTCCACCCCCATGCTTCACAGTAGGTATGGTGTTCTTTGGATGCAACTATGCATTCTTTGTCCTAGTGTGTTACTGATGGTAGGCTTTGTTACTTTGGTCCCAGCTCTCTGCAGGTCATTCACTAGGTCCCCCCGTGTGGTTCTGGGATTTTTGCTCACCGTTCTTGTGATCATTTTGACCCCACGGGGTCAGTGGTCTTGTATGTCTTCCATTTCCTAATAATTACTCCCACAGTTGATTTTGTCAAACCAAGCTGCTTCCCTATTGCAGATTCAGTCTTCCCAGCCTGGTGCAGGTCTACAATTTTGTTTCTGGTGTCTTTTGACAGCTCTTTGGTCTTGGCCATAGTGGAGTTTGGAGTGTGACTGTTTGAGGTTGTGGACAGGTGTCTTTTATACTGATAACAAGTTCAAACAGGTGCCATTAATACAGGTACCGAGTGGAGGATAGAGGAGCCTCTTAAAGAAGAAGTCTGTGAGAGACAGAAATCTTGTTTGTTTGTAGGTGACCAAATACTTATTTTCCACCATAATTTACAAATAAATTCATAAAAAATCCTACAATGTGATTTTCTGGATTTTTTTCTAATTTTGTCTGTCATAGTTGTAGTGTACCTATGATGAAAATAAGTGTGAGAACTTGCACAATTGGTGGCTGACTAAATACTTTTTTGCCCCACTGTATGTGGACAGCTGCTAGTCAAACATCTTATTCCAAAATCAATGTAGTTGGTCCCCCCTTTGCTGCTATAACAGCCTCCACTCTTCTGGGAAGGCTTTCCACTAGTTGTTGGAACATTGCTGCGGGGACTTGCTTCCATTTAGCCACAAGAGCATTAGTGAGGTTGGGCACTGATGTTGTGTGATTAAGCCTGGCTCGCAGTTGGCGTTCCAATTCATCCCAAAGGTGGTCAATGGGGTTGAGGCCAGGGCTCTGTACAGGCAAGTCATGTTCTTCCACACAGATCTCAACAAAACATTTCTCTATGGATCTCCCTTTGTGCACGGGGGCATTGTCATGCTGAAACAGGAAAGGGCTTTCCCCAAACTGTTGCCACAAAGTTGGAAGCACAGAATCATCTAGAATGTCTTTGTAGGCAGTAGCATTAAGATGTCTCTTTACTGGAACTAAGGGGCCTAGCCCGAACCATGGAAAACAGCCCCAGACCATTAATCCTCCTCCACCAAACTTTACAGTTGGCATTATGCATTGGGACAGGTAGTGTTCTCCTGGAATCCACCAAACTCTGATTCGTCCATCTGACTGACGGTAAAGTGTGATTCATCACTCCAGAAAACATGTTTTACTCCGCTCAGGCCGATGCTTGGCATTGCTCATGGTTATCTTAGGCTTGTGTGCAGCTGCTCAGCCATGGAAACCCATTTCATGAAGCTCCTGACAAGCCGTTCTTGTGCTGACATTGCTTCCAGAGGCAGTTTGTAACTTGGTAGTGAGTGTTTTTTACCTTTATTTTACTAGGCAAGCCAGTTAAGAACACATTCTTATTTTCAATGACAGGAACAGTGGGTTAACTGCCTGTTCAGGGGCAGAATGACACATTTTGTACCTTGTCAGCTCTGGGATTTGAACTTGCAACCTTTCGGTTACTAGTCCAATGCTCTAACCACTAGGCTTCCCTGCCGCCCCAGTTGCAACTGAAGACAAAAGATTTTTACAAGCTATGTGCTTCAGCTGTCCCGTTCTGTGAGGTTGTGTGGCCTACAACTTCGCGGCTGAGCCATTGTGTCTTTTAGACGTTTCCACTACTTTCCACAGCACTTACAGTTGACCGGTGCAGCACTAGCAGGACCGAAATTTGACGAAGTGGCTTGTTGGAATGGTGGTATCCTATGACGGTGCCACGTTGAAAGTCACTGTGCTCTTCAGTAAGGCCATTCTACTGCTATTGTTTGTGTTTGAAGATTGCATGGCTGTGTGCTCAATTTATATACCTGTCTTCAATCAGTTGTGGCTGAAATAGCCGAATCCACACATGTTCAGGGATGTCCACATACTTTTGTATATACAGTGCATTCGGAAAGTACTCAGACCTCTTGACTTTTTCCATATTTTGTTTAGTTTCAGCCTTATTTTAAAATAGTGTTTTTTCCCTTTTCAATCTACAAACAATACCCCATAATGACAAAGCAAAAAAACGTTGTTTTTTTAAACATTTTTGCAAATGTATTTTAAAACCCATGGAAATATCACATTTACAGAAGTATTCGGCCCCTTTACTCAGTCTTTTTTTGAAGCAGCGTTGGCAGCTATTACAGCCTCAAGTCTTCTTGGATGTGAGGCTACAAGCTTGGCACACCTGTATTTGGGGATGTTCTCCTGTTCTTCTCTGCATATCCTCTCAAGCTCTGTCAGGTTGGCTGCACAGCTATTTTCAGGCCTCTCCGTAGATGTTAGATCGGGTTCAAGTCCGGGCCCTGGCTGGGCCACTCAAGGACATTCAGAGACTTGTCCTGAAGCCACTCCTGCGTTGTCTTGGCTGTGTGCTTAGAATTGTTGTCCTGTTGGAAGGTGAACCTTTGCCCCAGTCTGAGGTGCTAAGTGCTCTGGAGCAGGTTTTCATCAAGGATCTCTCTGTACTTTGCTCCGTTCATCTTTCCCTCGATCCTGACTGGTCTCCCAGTCCCTGCTGCTGAAAACATCCCCACAGCATGATGCTGTCACCACCATGCTTCACCGTAGGGATGGTGCCAGGTTTCTTCCAGACGTGATGCTTGGCATTCAGGCCAAAGAGTTCAATCTTGGTTTCATCAGACCAGAGAATCTTGTTTCTCATGGTCTAAGAGTCCTTTAGGTGCCCTTTGGCAAACTCCAAGCAGGCTCTCGTGCCTTATACTGAGGAGTGGCTTCTGTCTGGCCACTCTACCATAAATGCCTGATAGGTGAAGAGCTGCAAAGATGGTTGCCCTTCTGGAAGGTTCTCCCATCTCCACAGAGTTACCATCGGGTTCTTGGTCACCTCCCTGACCAAGGCCGTTCTCCCCCGATTGCTCAGTTTGGCTGTGTGGCCAGCTCTAAGAAGAGTTTTGGTGGTTTCCAACTTCTTATATTTAAAAATGATGGAGGCCACTGTGTTCTTGGGAACCTTTAATGCTTCAGAAATGTTTTATTACCTTTCCCCAGATCTGTGCCTCGACACAATCCTGTCTCGGAGCTCTACGGACAATTCCTTCGACCTCATGGCTTGGTTTTTGCTCTGACATGCACTGTCAACTGTGGGACTTTATATAGACAGGTGTGTGCCTTTCCAAATCATGTCCAATCAATATAGTTTACCACAGGTGAACTCCAATCAAGTTGTAGAAACATTTCAAGGATGATCAATGGAAACAGGATGGACCTGAGCTTATTTTTGAGTCTCATAGCAAAGGGTTTGAATACTTATGTAAATAAAGTATTCAAAGTTTGCAAAAAATGCTAAAAAACTATTTTTGCTATGTCATTATGGGGTATTGTGTGTAGATTGATGAGGGGAAAAAATATATAGTCTAATTTAGGTTATGGCTGTAACAAAATGTGGAAAAAGAGAATGGGTCTGAATACTTTCCGAATGGACTGTATAGTGTACTATTACCATGATGCTTGAATATACAATGTCTGCGTTCTATGCGGCATACATTACAGTTACCTGCCTGATCTCAGAAGTCATAGTTAGGTGTTTAACACATCAGCTAACCTAAGATTTCGCAATCCGATGCAATGTAGTCTGTCTCGAATATGATCAAAGCCTTCCGGGTGCACACAATAGCAGCTAAGTCCTTGTAAAAGATAACCAATCTGACTGATGTAAAAAAATATAAGTATCTCTGCACAAATGTATAATATGTCAGGAATGTAAAGTATGCAAGCTGTCCTGAGTTCGTTGAACAGATAAATCAAAAATAATCTGTGTGGTATATCTCCACTCCCGGTGGGTTGTGATAGGTCTGATGACCTCTGAAGGTGGGTTGTGATAGGTCTGATGACCTCTGAAGGTGGGTTGTGATAGGTCTGATGACCTCTGAAGGTGGGTTGTGATAGGTCTGATGACCTTTGACGGGGGGTTGTGATAGGTCTGATGACCTCTGAAGGTGGGTTGTGATAGGTCTGATGACCTCTGAATGTGGGTTGTGATAGGTCTGATGACCTCTGAAGGTGGGTTGTGATAGGTCTAATGACCTTTGACGGGGGGTTGTGATAGGTCTGATGACCTCTGAAGGTGTGTTGTGATAGGTCTGATGTCCTCTGAAGGTGTGCTGTGATAGGTCTGGTGACCTCTGAAGGTGTGTTGTGATAGGTCTGATGACCTCTGAAGGTGGGTTGTGATTAACTGGATCTGTATGCCCGGTCGGTGTGCTCTGATAGGTTGGACCCATACGGCCAGTGTTTTCTGATAGGTTGATCTGTATAGCTGGTGTGTTCTAATAGGTTGAATGAGCCCTCACGGTGTCTTCTGATAGGCTCAATGACCCCTAATAGTCCATTCCGATTGGCCGAATGACCGCTGATGACAAATTCTGCTCAAACAGCCTTTAATAAACACAGAGACAAAGGTCTCCTGAAAGGTCAACAGGAGATTGATAATGCTCTCGCTCTGTCCACGCCTGCTCCTACTACAGAAAATCAATCTTCAATAAAAGTGGAAAGGCATGTTGACCTTTCAAGCCTTTAGAGATATTTTTATCTTAAAAAACTGTATTTCTTGGTCGCATCGTAACCTGTTAAGGAGGCTTGAGGTAGCCTCCCGAGTGGCGCAGTGGTCTAAGGCATTGCATCGCGGTGCTGAGGCACTAATACAGCATGGGGTTCGATCCCACAGTGTGTCACAGTTGGCTGGGGGTCTTTCCTTGGCTCATCGTGCTTTAGCGACTCCTTGTGGCGGGACAGGCAAGCTCACTCGTCCATCTGTTGAACAGTGTTTCCTCCAACACGTTGGTAGTGCTGGCTTAAAGTGACTTTTCTCACTCAGTGTTAAAGGAAATGATTTAGTCCCAAGTGGCTGTTGTGTTGAGAGACACCAATCAAGGTCCTAAGTTGGAGTTGCTCAAAGCCAGGCACCAGTTGCTTGACAAGTTGACGTTTAACTGATCTTTAAAGACCATTGTGGGTTTATTGCCGCACAAATATCTGACCAAAATGTATGTAGTATCAGAACAAACTGACAGCTGTCACATTCTTCGTCACAGGTATTTGCGTAATGAGACCACAGTATTTTTGGCATTTTGAAGACTGCTTACAGTACATATAACTTATATAACCATTAGACTTGGTTGTGTTGGGAATGGGAAAAAGGGGATGATCAAGAGGAGAATATTTCTCTCTAACGATCGTTCAGCGTGCCTATTCTTATCTGTAACTGACAGACTGGCTACTTGCTACAGTATGTCTTTGACCAGTATCAGTGATCTCTGGCCTCTGAACGGGGCTGTTATGTGGCTGTGTCCTGATCAAGTTTAATGATGTACTCTCCTGAGGATCTGATGACAGAACTATCGTTACAGACTCTCAGCTTTCAGCAGAAGCACCCTGTTGGAACGTTCTGGGGAGAGGAGCAAGCAGAGCTGTGTGACCCAACCGACAGCCAGGCAGCCAGGTAGGCAGGGAGGAGCTAGATGGGTAGATGGGTCCCACATCTGTTTGTGCTGTCTTGCCAACTCCTATGGCTGTGTTATTTCAGAAACCAGCACTAGTGAGGCACAGTAAGAAAAATGTGAATTTGAACTTACGAATGGAAGAACGAGAGAGAGAGAAAGAGACAGAGAGTGAAAGAGAGAGAAAGAGAGATAGAAAGAATGAAAAGTAGGGATTTCATTTAAGCCATATTTATTTTGGGGACAGTTAAACAGGAAGTTTTGTTCTGAATTACTCTGCTCTGCTCGTGTGAGGCAGGCGAGGCGAGGCAAGGGGAGCTTTGGTTAGTTCCTCTGACCCAGCAAAGCCAAAGCACATTAAAGGAAATGCCTCACATTCCTTGAGACTGCAGAGGAGTTGTCTCTCTCTCTCTCTCTCTCTCTCTCTCTCTCTCTCTCTCTCTCTCTCTCTCTCTCTCTCTCTTTCTCTCTCGCTCTCTCTCTCTCGCTCTCTCTCTCTCTCTGTTGCTCTGTTCTGGCAGGGTTACAGTACTGCTGCCTGGATATTTAGACTGGGGAGACGGCCATGCTAATTGCAGCAGACCTTGTTGTGTACAGAGAGAGAGAGGGAGAGGGAGAGACAGAGAGAGAAAAATGTGTGTGTGTGGGGGGGGCTGCCTCATGCCAAATGCAACATGTTTCTGTACAGGCAGGCAGAGCTTGCTGATTCAATGTGACTTCTCTATTTAACATGGTGCAGTTTGGGAAAGGGGCTTTACTTTCAGAACAGAATGTAACTCCGATTCAGAGGGAGCAGTCAAAGAATGTGCATACTAAATACCAGGCAAGGGCAAGGTTATGCTATGTTATCTAAACATCTGAATTATTTTGCATGCCTTATTTGTCAGTGTGTGTGTGTCTGTATGTGCACATTAACTGATTATGTGGAAGGACAAAGGGAGAGTAATTCATTTCTGTGAGCGTGGGGTGTGGGCCGTTTTAGAGGTCTGTAAACAGATCCATTTCATGCATTCCTCCCTGCAGTGAGTTTTCACCGACGGGACATCTGTCTATCCAGCGCTGCTTCTATTCAGCGCTGCCTCTATTCAGCGCTGCCTCTATTCAGCGCTGTCTCTATCCAGCGCTGACTCTATTCAGCGCTGCTTCTATTTAGCGCTGCCTCTATCCAGCGCTGCCTCTATTTAGCGCTGCCTCTATTCAGCGCTGCCTCTATTTAGCACTGCCTCTATCCAGCGCTGCCTGTATCCAGCGCTGCCTCTATTCAGCGCTGCCTCTATTCAGCGCTGCCTCTATCCAGCGCTGCCTCTATTTAGCGCTGCCTCTATTTAGCACTGCCTCTCTTCAGCGCTGCCTCCATCCAGTGTGGCCTTGTGACGTGTTCTGTTCCACCACCTGACCTCAGCCAAGATTTAGAGCCACTGTGTCTGGGGCTTCCTAAACTCATTCACATCAATCTGTCGGGCCAGTGGACACTAAGTCTGGCCAGGGCTGTAACGATATAGCCACAGAGACATGTGTTAATAGGCTGTGGCTGTGTCACATTTATAGGGCAACGAGGCTAATATGGCCACCGCATACTGCGAGCACTAGACAGAGTGAGAGACACACTGTCGCCTTCTCTGTCAAGACTCTTCTTAGAATGTTTAGTTGGTTTTCATGTTGTTGAAATCAGAAATAGAAGAACGGTTGTTCTGAATGATCGAAGAATCAAGTTTTTGATGTTTTCCACAGTTTTTTTCCCCCCAGATTATTCATGGCTGATAAATTTCGGAGAATATTCAGGACCGCTTGCTAACTCTGCATCCAAGCATGCATTTACCTTTTCATCCAAGCTACTCAATACTGCCCCTGCAGCCATAAGAAGTTAAAGGTGCAGATATTGTTCCGCCATTTCCTGACTTGTTATAGTTTAATATTATATTTTTAGCTGTTTGAAGCAGGTGTACAAAACCGAAAGCAAAACACACAAAAAGTAATCTTAAGAGCAGCAAGCATCTACCACTTCTTAGATTTACTTTCAA
The DNA here is from genome assembly GCF_036934945.1 of Oncorhynchus masou masou. Lineage (NCBI taxonomy): Eukaryota > Metazoa > Chordata > Actinopteri > Salmoniformes > Salmonidae > Oncorhynchus > Oncorhynchus masou. Next base: position 27,154,426 of record NC_088232.1, read on the forward strand.
TGAGAATGACAGATCTGTAACTCACATTTCTATGCGAATTTAGTCTCTACCACCTTGAAGTGACCCAGCTAGGAATCCAGTGTAAACCCAATGATCTACATACAGTATGACACACTGGGGACCAGAAAGGGCCATTGTGTTGGGGACAAAGGGAAATCAAATCAAATTATCTAAAGTCGCCAATAGCGGTTGTAGTGGTGGTGGGGGTGGGGCCTCTGTTCGATAATTAGCAGCCCCACACACAAACACCATGGGTCCCCCGCGGACATCACTCTGCAGGCTGGCCTCATGTTATTGACAGGTCCTCTCCGGTGGAACTTTTGAGGCCACAGCAGCGGGCACATGCAGGAACCATCAGATTAGCAGAGCTAAGGGAGCATGGAGCTCTAACCTTTTTTTCCCCATTCAAAGTCCCACAAGCACTATTGTGTGTTTCCCCAAGCTCGACTCTCTTTAGAGCAAACGGCTCCTCTTGGAAAAATGTAGGGTGATTGGGTGGTGACCGTAAGTGTGGCTTAACTTTATGACGAATGTTCCCTGACATTTTCCTCCATTCTCTCAGAGGTGTTTGGGGATAGTATCATGACGGCCCAGTGGCTGTCCTCTGTGAACCGTCTGAGACACCAACCAATGAGCCAATGAACCGTGTCCTGTCTTAAACACCAATGAGTCTATATCTAACCACTCCAGTGGATCAGGCAGTACTGTAGAAATAGTAAAATGACTCCTGGGACTCCATGTAAACAGTGGCACTTGTTACTGAGTGAACTATCCTGGATAAATAAATGGAAATGAAAATGAATAAAAGATCAAACCTCTTTAAAAATATTCGAAGAAACATGTTTATTCTGGCAAGACATACACAAGTATTTTTTTCCCCTTCACCTTCAATTGGGTTTTAAAAGCTTGACATTTAGGCGGATAATTGCCCTCTGCCAGAGATAGCAGTACATCGTCTCCTGTCGTTAAACCAACATCACTGGGCTGTTTGTGATAAGCTTGTCTTCCGCCTCACCTGTAGTTCTGTTCTGGTCAAATAAGAGAGCTACTGTAGCAGTGGCAGACTTGAACAGACTAACAGACCGTGAGTTGTTTTCTTATTGAATTCCCTGCGTATGTTTGTTTGGTCACCTGAGGTATGACATTATGTTCTCTTTGTGTTGTATTGGATTCCAGCAGAGCGGAGCCTACTGTTTATATGGGGTGAGGTGGTGCTGGTGCATGATGGAGCCGTGTGTGTGCGTGTACGCGTGTGTGTGTGGTGCAGCCAGCCAGGCTGGGCTGATAAAGATGCATCAGACACAGCTTCTTTCATGCGTGCCTCTCATTTGTCCCACCGGTCCTAACGATAACAAAACCCCTTTCACAGAAAAATGTGTTGTTGCTCCTTTCTAATGTGATTGGCCGTGCATAGTCTGATCTTGTGTTTTGATTTCTGTAAATAGTTTGTGGGAGCCTTATTTCCTGCTCACTCGCTACCTGATTATTATGGTTTATTTATTTGTTGAAAAAAGCATCAGAGGTGTTGCAATCTGGAGAAACAGCTCTAGTTTATTACCTTGTCCCTGAGGATGACAGCATGGGCTGTCAGCAGAGTTTTTTGCTGCTCTGGCTTTGCAGTTGAATTACGCTCCGTTCAGTTGTTCCAGCAAAACTCTTTGTATGCAAATATGTGCTTTCCCCGGGTCAGAAATGGCTTGGCCCATCAAATTCACAGTGACCTACGGTCGAGTGCAAATGCAACCATAGAAGGGGAAAGGGCATTGCAAATAGTCACCATTTGTCACCCCATTCATCAGGTACCATATACATGAGCGTGCACTCAACAGACTCAGGAAATTACAGAGGTGAAATACATGTGGGTGACTGTGTTATGGCTGTGTAGGAGGGGACTAGGCCATCAGCATCTGCCAAGTACAGTCACATACAGCCCGGGAATGGAAATGAATGTCAAACCAGAGGAGACACTTCATTTTACAGCAGGAGGTAATATTGGATCTATTTCCAGACTGAGGTCCCTTGCATTCATCTGAATGGCTGTGTTTATCCCATTCAGTGTTGCCAGAGTCAGTTATTTTTCAAGTGAATGTTAGCTAGATTCATTGTTTACCAGACATGTCCAAAACTATTGAGTGTTTCTTTCTGATTTTAAATGACCCCCCTCAAAGGTAATGGTGTGACAGCTGGACTGCAAAATAACTGTGAAGTGCTTGTAATATGTGATCTCTGTCAACTCACAACAGGTCTGGAGAGGTCACTTGTCCCTGTTTACTGAGTAAATACTGCTGTGTGTGTATGTTTGAGTGTGTGCCGCTATGCTAGCCCTGTGTACACTGAGGGTTGAAAACATTAGGAACGCCTTCATAATATTGAGTTGCACCCCCCTTTTGCCCTCAGAACAGCCTCAATTTGTCAGCCGTGGACTCCACAAGTTGCTGAAAGCGTTCCACAGGGATGCTGGCCCATGTTGACTCCAATTCTTTCCAGTTGTGTCACGTTGGCTGGATGTCCATTGGGTGGTGGACCATTCTTGATACACAAGGGAAACTGTTGAGCTTGATAAACACAGCAGCGGTGCAGTTCTTGACACACACAAACCGGTGCACCTGGTGCCTACTACATACCCCGTTCAAAGGCACTTAAATCTTTTGTCCCATCCACCCTCTGAATGGCACACATACACAATCCATGTCTCAATTGTCTCAAGGCTTAAAAATCCTTCTATAACCTGCCTCCTCTCCATGATCTACACTGATTGAAGTGGATTTAACAATTGACATCAATAAGGGATCATAGCTTTCACCTGGATTTACCTGGTCAGTCTATGTCATGGAAAGAACATGTGTTCCTAATGTTTTGTACACTCAGTGTATATTTGTAGGAGTGTGACGTGCTACTTTCCCTGTCACCGGAGGCTGTTGAGGGGATAACAGCTCCTCATAATGTCCTGAACGGAGCAAGTGGAATTGCATCAAACACCTGGAAACCATGTGTTTGATGTATTTGATACCATTCCAGCTATTTCGCTCCAGTCAACAGCCAATACTGCGAGCCCGTTCTCCCCAATTAAGGTGCCACCAACCTCCTGTGATCCCTGTGTATATGTCTGTTTCTGTTTGTAAGTGTGTGCTGTGAGGCCCTGTGTGTAACGTCTAGTGATTTTCCCTCTCTCTTCATGAATGCATGTTAAAAGAGGCACTGGAAGTATGCATGTTTGAGAGACTAACATTTCGTTAGAAAGCCAATTTATGTTGAAGGGGGCCTTGATTTGAACCTTACCTGAAAGCGTTGAGCAACGGTTGGAGAGAATGGGAAACAAGCTCAACAAAAGCATATAGTTTTCAGGCTGCCGATGGCCTCAGAAGGGTCATGTGTTGTTTTGACTGGACACTTGTTTCTTTCTACGAAACCAAATGTTTTTGTGATTATGTTTGTCTATTTCTGAATGTGCACATGCTAGAAATCAGGAAGGAAGACACGAGGCCTCTGATGCAGACACAGAAAGGGAAACGTGTTTCAAGTTGAGTCGACAGTGCTTTTTTAACAGCGTAGTATTCCACCATACAGTTTACTATGGCTTTGTATGAGCTTCTAGGATAAGGAAAATCTATTGGAAAACAACTTCAACTCTCAATTTGGAAATGTGAGAAATGTAAGCCTATCTGTTAAGGTACTTTAGGTACTATTATGGTGCTTCTATGCGGTATAGTTTGAGATGATATTTTAAAATACACATTTTAAAAAGAATCCCAAGCACCTTTTTCCTCAAGCTCTCAACTCTGATAAACGTACTATTGATGGTCTTAAACCTGACAGGTACAGTAGGGTATTAAATTATTGATTATGTTGTTCCGCAATAGATGTGAGCTACACAAAATCAAAGGGAAATCAATTTTTCAAACAAATGAAAGGTCCATAAAGATTTAATCAAAGCTTCAATATACCTCCTCTACTTGCCCTGTCTACCTGTGCCTCCCTCTGTCATTCTCTCTCTCTCTCTCTCTTGCTCTTTCCCTCCCTCTCTCACTCTGTTTCTCTCTCTTTCTTTTTCTGTCTCATTTTCTCTTTCTCTCTGTCCCACTGGATTTGCCTAAGGCCTGTCCTTGAGACAAGCTAATAGAAGGCTCCATATATATATATATATATATATATATATATAAACTCTGTTAATAATTCCTCAAAAAAGCTATCAAAGTCTTTGTTCATGAATTTCCCATAACAAATTATAACCATTTACAGGCCTAATGGTTCCATGTGTTATCTCAAGTCAAGGATTGCTTTGGATTTCAGGACATGTTTAGACTTTGCCTGGAATGTAAAAGGCAGACAGCTTCTCTTATCGTCCCTTTTCTCTCTTTGTTAGAAATATGCGTTTCTTTATCCCAACACACACACGCACACACACATGGACGCACGCACGCACGCACACACACACACACACACACACACACACACACACACACACACACACACACACACACACACACACACACACACACACACACACACACACACACACACACACACACACACACACACACACACACACACACACACACACACACTGCGCCTTTGAGAACTCTCACAGAGGGATGCTTTCTCCTGCTGGAAATAGCTGATCTCAGTATGGGGGTGTGATGGTGTGCCTCATTGTGATAAAGGGCTGCTTACAGGGGTGGGTGGTGCTGGGGTAGGTAAGATACTGACTGGTACCAGAAGCCTATCCCATCCCATCCCATCCCATTATCACCACAACGCTGTGCGCTCAATTCATTCTATTGCCCATAGAATTGTGCAGGGGTGTAATTGACTGCCGTATTGAATTCCAGATCCACTTCCTGACTGGTGGGAAATAAGCCATTGTTTGTTTCCCCTCCCAAAGTCCCTGTGATGATGCTCAGCTTGGCTTTCTGCTACCCATCATGCCTGGAGGGAACATCACCAGTCCATGGGCTTGGTGACTCCGATACATCAGTGTCAGGAGCTGTGATGTTTTCAAGCAGAGCTGGCTGTGGCTGTTATCAGCAGAGGTCAACAGTATTGATTCTTCAAAATTGGCGGACAGATACTAATGCACCAAAGCACATCATAACACCACTAACAAAAAACACACGGAGACATACAGGTCATCAAAGGCATGAAGCACACAGGTTAATGAACTCAAAACTCTTGAACTAAGGGAACATTTGTTAAAAAAGCAATCATCATCAACATATTGAAAGAGTGTTGGCAACAGAGAGGAACAAAATGATGCAATGTGAGGACATGTGACGGTGAGTCGTGCAGCTTGTCAGCCTGTCACTGGAGATGGCGGTGAGAACAGGTGCGTCTGGGAAGGAGTGACGTCGTTGATGTTTGTGTACGTCTTTTGTATGTTTATGTTTTGTATTTTGTATTAAAACAATATATATATATATATCTCAAAACCCATGTCAACCCGTGTCAAATGAAGTGAAAGCACTTGTGGATAATGGAACACCTATGTTCCATTTCAAAGACAGTTCACTGTGAAGCCAAGGGGATTGCTGAACTCTACTGTACGTGTTTGCTTTACAACTTCAACCCATCTATGAAAAATTGACAAGATAAAATAGACTTCATCTTGACTTCGTCTTCCATTGGTCTCCACAGGGTATAGAAAATAACCACCACTTATACTGAGATAAGACACAATAAATAATGTGCTTTGTAATTACTCAAGAGACTTAATGCAGCTCTTTTGAAGGTGTTTTTTCATTTTTTATTAAGATGAATTCAAGCTCTGGAGATGAGATCTGTAGGGTATTTTTAAATTTTTTAAATTTAATTGGAGCGTTCTTGTCTTAATATCTCTTCACCATCACCAACCAGTTGTTGTTAGACAATGTACATGTGATGCTACGTCTCCTGGAAAGAACAGTCCGGACTAGCAACATGCCAGACAGGGCATTGCACTCCAGTTGTTAGATGGCCAGTGAGATTACATTTCTCTAAAAATACTTTCTACAGTTTAAACTCGACAAGGTTGGACATTGTCACCACTGCAGTTCCAAGAAGTTGCAACAAACATATTGTTGTCATAGTATAGTAAAGTTAGTGCATACCCATGATAAGTGTCAAATATATATATTTTCTAGAATAGGCTACAAGGGTAATAGGTTACCAGGCCTCCTTAAAAAAAGCTTTAACATCAGGGATAACAACATGACATAGATGAACTTGTCTGAGCTCTTATCTTCTTGTCAGCTCTCATTGATCTATGTGTGTCGAAAGCCACTGGTTTGATGTGGCAGAGCAGAGCGGCAGAGAGGCGGTGTGACGCTGCGTGGTGCTAGCTCCCTCCATCTCTCCTTCCCTAACCTCCCTCTATCGCGTCTCCAATCGTCTCCCACCAGCCCACGCTTCACACAGATCAGGCTCAGGATTTTGCTCTCAATGCAAAATAAAGAAGGGATAGAGAGAAAAAGAAAAATTCCCAGTCTCCACTCTTGGCCGGGTGTCCTTCATTTGTAAAAGCTGACTTTGGTGGGTGCAGCAGCTTGGATGAATGCAGCATGTCAGGCTGAGGCTGTACTATGGTGGGGCACAGATCACAGGTTTAAAGGCCTGAATTAGGCTAGGAGACTGTAGTGTCCGATTACACCTACATTAACACCGAGGAGTGAGTGATGTGCGATCCCAGGCTGGGTAGATATAACATTTACAGTCACACCAAGGAGTCAGAGATGTCATGGGATCCAGGCCATGAAGGAAAAAGGGTTCTGGAGGTTCAGAGGTAGAAAATAACATACTGTGGCAGAACTTTAACTTCTTATTTAACTCAAGAAACAGTGTAATTGTTTTCGTAGTACGGATTCCTTTTACAGTGGCCTTTTTCTTGAAATGACTTCATGGTAAATACATTACACATTACACATCTTTTTGAGTGTGGACCCATCACACCCTTTTGCTTATCTGAATTTCACAAGTTTTACCCACCAACCAAACTTCTGAGAGAGCATGATGGTCCCCTGTTGATTAGGGAAAGGGGACACCTAGTGAGTTACACAACTGAACGCAATCACCCGAAATGTGTCTTCCGCATTTAACCCAACTCCTCTGAATCAGAGAGTTGCGAGGGGCTGACTTAACCGAGTCCTACGTTGCCTGGTGAGCCGTTTTTGGGGGTTAACTGCCTTGTTCAAGGGCAGAATGGCAGATTTTTTCAAACCAGTGACCTTTCAGTTACTGGCCCAATACTCTTTACCGCTAGGCTACCTTCCACCTTGCACACTAAAATAGAATGTTCATGCACTTGAAAAGTAAGTAGTGCTCTTTCTTAGAATATACAGTTGAAGTCGGAAGTTTACATACACTTAAGTTGGAGTCATTAAACCCCGTTTTTCAACCACTCCACAAATCTACTTTGTGCATGACACAAGGAATTTTTCCAACAATTGTTTACAGACAGGTTATTTCACGTACAATTCACTGTATCATAATTCCAGTGGGTCAGAAGTTTACATGCACTAAGTTGACTGTGCCTTTAAACAGCTTAGAATATTATGTCATGGCTTTAGAAGCTTCTGACCCACTTCTGACCCAATTGACATCATTTGAGTCAATTGGAGGTGTACCTGTGGATGTATTTCAAGGCCTACCTTCAAACTCAGTGCCTCTTTGCTTGACTTCATGCGAAAATCAAAAGAAATCAGCCAAGACATCAGAAATAAATTGTAGACCTCCACAAGTCTGGTTCATCCTTGGGAGCAATTTCCAAACACCTGAAGGTATGACGTTCATCTATACAAACAATAGTGCGCCAGTATAAACACCATGGGACCATGCAGCCGTCATACCGCTCAGGAAGGAGACGTGTTCTGTCTCCTAGAGATGAACGTACTGGTGCGAAAAGTGCAAATCAATCCCAGAACAACAGCAAAGGACCTTGTGAAGATGCTGGAGGAAACAGGTACAAAAGTATCTATATCCACAGTACAACGAGTCCTATATCGACATAACCTGAAAGGCCGCTCAGCAAGGAAGAAACCACTGCTCCAAAACCGCCATAAAAAAGCCAGACTACGGTTTGCAACTGCACATGGGGACAAAGATCATACTTTTTGAAGAAATGTTCTCTGGTCTAATGAAACAAAAATATAACTGTTTGGCCACATTGTTATATTTGGAGGAAAAAGGGGGAGGCTTGCAAATCGAAGAACACCATCCCAACCGTGAAGCACGGGGATGGCAGCATCATGTTGTGGGGGTGCTTTGCTGCAGGAGGGACTGGTGCACTTCACAAAATAAATGACATGAGGACGGAAAATGATATGGATATATTGAAGCAACATCTCAAGACATCAGTCAGGAAGTTAAAGCTTGGTCGCAAATGGATCTTCCAGATGGACAATGACACCAAGCATACTTCCAAAGTTGTGGCAAAATGGCTTAAGGACAACAAAGTCAAGGTATTGGAGTGGCCATCACAAAGCCCTGACCTCAATCCTATTGTAACGATCTTCGTCTTCTTCGGTTGAGGAGTAGGAAGGATCGGACCAAAACGCAGCGTGGTAAGTGTCCATGATTGTTTATTCTCACAGAACACGAAAATACAAAATAACAAAGTGAATGTAAGAAATGAAAATGGAAACAGTCCTGAAAGGTGAAAACACAAAACAGGAAACAACTACCCACAAACACCAGGTGGGAAAAGGCTACCTAAGTATGGTTCTCAATCAGAGACACCGATAGACAGCTGCCTCTGATTGGGAACCACACCAGGCCAAACGCATAGAAAAGAAAACATAGAAAAACAACATAGAATTCCCACCCCAACTCACGCCCTGACCAAACCAAAATAGAGACATAAAAAGGATCTCTAAGGTCAGGGCGTGACACCTATAGAAAAGTGAAAAAGCGTGTGCGAGCAAGGAGGCCTACAAACCTGACTCAGTTACACCACCTCTGTCAGGAGGAATGGGCCAAAATTCGCCCAACTTATTGTGGGAAGCTTGTGGAATGCTACCCGAAACGTTTGACCCAAGTTAAACATTTTAAAGGCAATGCTACCAAATACTAATTGAGTGTATGTAAACTTCTGACCCATTGGGAATGTGATGAAAGAAATAAAAGCTGAAATAAATCATTCTCTCTACTATTATTCTGACATTTCACATTCTTAAAATAAAGTGGTGATCCTACCTGACCTAAGACAGGGAATTTTAACTAGGATTAAATGTCAGGAATTGTGAAAAGCTGAGTTTGAATGTATTTGGCTAAGGTGTATGTAAACTTCCGAGTTCAACTGTACGGTACCATACTGAAATCCCTCCAAATTACATTAGTAGGGATTTTCCATTGCTGTTCATGTGTTTTTCCACATAAAGCATCAGTGTATCAGGAAGTTGTGGGTTATTTAAGCATGGGTTACTCCTCCACAGGCCCGAGGGGGTGTGGTATATGGCCAATATGCCACGACTAAGGGCTTTTCTTAGCATGAGTGCCTGGATACAGATACAGATCTAGCAGTGGTATATTGGCCATATACCACAAACTCCCGAGGTGCCTTATTGCTATTACAAACGGATTACTAATGTAATTAGAGCCGTAAGAATAAATGTTTTGTCATACCCGTGGTATACGGTCTAATATACCACAGTTGTCACCCAATTAGCATTCAAGACTCTTACCACCAGGTTTATAATAACTGTTGGATCCCTCAGCATTTCCCCCAAGTTGGGTGGGTGATTAGGTATCAAGGCACAAGGTGAGACCCAAATGCAGACACAGAAGGCAGATGGTTGGAGTCTTACAATGTTTATTAATCCAAAGGGATAGGCAAGAGAAGGGTCGTGGACAGGCAAAAAGGTCCAAACCAGATCAGAGTCTAGGAGGTACAGAGTGGCAGACACGCTCGTGGTCAAGGCAGGCAGAATGGTCAGGCAGGCGGGTACAAAGTCCAGACATAGGCAAGAGTCAAAACCGGGAGGACTAGAAAAAAGAAAATGCAAAAAGCAGGAGAACGGGGAAAATGCTGGTTGACTTGGAAACATACAAGACAAACTGGCATAGAGAGACAGGAAACACAGGGATACACACAGGGGAAAATAAGCGACACCTGGAGGGGGTGGAGAAAATACAGGCTCAGGTTAAACAGATCAGGGCGTGGTAAAGTTGAACCTGGTAAACAGGAGGGCCCACCGGGCCTGCCTTGGGTTAGGCACTTGGCTGAACAGAGATATTCCAAGTTTTTATGGTCGGTCCAGACCAGGAATGGCTGCTCTGCTCCTTCCAGCCAGTGCCTCCACTCTTCTAACACCATCTTCACCGCCAGGAGTTCTCGGTTGCCAACATCGTAGTTCCTCTCAGCAGGATTGAGACGATAGGACAGGAAGGCACAGGGATGAAACTTCTGGTCCTGGGCAGATCGCTGGGACAGGATGGTCCCCACTCCAACATCTAAAGCATCCACTTCCACCACAAATTAATGCAAGGGGTCCAGATGGATGAGAATGGTTGCTGTTATAAACCGATGCTTCAGGTCAACAAAGGCTTTGTTGACAGCTGGAGACCATTTGAACGGTACCTTGGGGGAGGTGAGTGCCGAGAGGGGGGCCGCCAGGGTGTTGTAATCCCAAATGAAACAGCAGTAGAAGTTTGCAAACCCAAGAAACCGTTGCAAATGCACAATGGACGTTGGTTGAGGCCAATCCACCACTGCTTTCACCTTTCCAGGATCCATCTGAACATTGCCCTCAGCATGACATATCCCAGAAAGGTGATAGAAGAACGGTAGAACTCACAATTCTCAGATTTCACGAACAATTGGTTCTCCAGGAGGCGCTGAAGGACCTGTCTGACATGGAGTACATGTTCTTGGGCGGATCAGGAAAAAAACAGGATGTCGTCCAGGTAGACAAACACAAACCGGTTTAGCATGTCCATGACTAAATCCTGGAAGACAGCGGGGGCATTGGTGAGTCCAAATGGCATGACCTGGTACTCATAATGTCCACTGGCTGTGTTGAAGGCTGTTTTCCACTCATCCCCCTCACGTATCCGAACCAGCTGGTAGGCATTCTGAAGGTCCAACTTGGAAAACATGGTATCCCACTGGAGAGGATCAAACGCAGAGGAGAGGAGAGGTAGGGGGTAATGATTTTTGACAGTAATATCCCCGGTAGTCAATGCACGGACGCAGGATCTTGTCCTTCTTCTCCACAAAGAAACCCTGCACTGGCAGGAGATGCAGAAGGACGAACGGCCCCAGTGGCCAGAGAACTCCTCTATGTACTTCTCCATAGCTTTGGTCTCTGGTCCGGACAGAGAATACAACCGACCCCAATGTGGTGTAGTGCCTGGGAGAAGGTCAGTGGCACAATCATAAGAATGGTGCGGGGGAAGGGAAGTAGCACGTGCCTTACTGAACACTTCCAGGAGGTCACGGTATTCAGTAGGAATTAGCAGAGACATCCACAGTCTTGCTAACATCCTGAGGAGGACGACTTGGGGAAGGCTGTGCTGCTTGAAGGCAGTGAGAATAGCAAAAATTACTCCAAATCAAATCAAAATGTATTTGTCACATACACATGGTTAGCAGATGTTAATGCGAGTGTAGCGAAATGCTTGTGCTTCTAGTTCCGACAATGCAGTAATAACCAACGAGTAATCTAACCTAACAATTTCACAACAGCTATCTTATACACACAAGTGTAAAGGGATGAAGAATATATATATATATATGAAAGAGTGATGGTACAGAACGTTATAGGCAAGATGCAGTAGATGGTATTGAGTACAGTATATACATATGAGATGAGTAATGTAGGGTATGTAAACATTATATTAAGTGGCATTGTTTAAAGTGGCTAGTGATACATGTATTACATAAAGATGGCAAGATGCAGTAGGTGGTATAGAGTACAGTATATACATATGAGATGAATAATGTAGGGTATGTAAACATTATATTAATTGGCATTGTTTAAAGTGGCTAGTGATACATTTTTTACATGTTAGTTAGTGGTGGTGCGCGCAAATAGTGTTTCAGTTTGTGACGTCACTCGCTCTGAAACCTAGAAGTAGTTGTTCCCCTTGCTCTGCAAGAGCCGTGTCTTTTGTGGCGCAATCGGTAACAATGCCTTGTGAGTGAATGTGGTTGATGTGTGCAGAGGGTCCCTGGTTCAAGCCCAGGTTAGGGCGAGGAGAGGGACGGAAGCTATACTGTTACACATGTGGCAGCAGCCACTCAATGTTAGTGGTGGCTGTTTAACAATCTGATGTCCTTGAGATAGAAGCTGTTTTTCAGTCTCTCGGTCCCTGCTTTGATGCACATGTACTGACCTCGTCTTCTGGATGATAGCGGGGTGAACAGGCAGTGGCTCAGGTGGTTGTTGTCCTTGATGATCTTTATGGCCTTCCTGTGACATCAGGTGGTGTAGGTGTCCTGGAGGGCAGGTAGTTTGCCCTCCAAACTAGGATGGAGCTTGTGGTCCAGTCAATCACAGGATTGTGTTTTTGTAGCCAGGAAAATCCCAACACAACCGGAACATGGGGAGATGCAATGAAGAGGAACTGTCCAATGCCCTAGCATCCATGGGCACAGAGAGAGGCTGAGTGGGAATACCAAGCTCCGAAGCTATCGTGTCATCCATTAGACATTCATCAGCCCCAGAGTCAATGAGCACTAGGAGAAACTTAGACTGGTCTGTCCACAGCACAAGAGCAAAAAGGGGTGAGCGGGTGATGGGAATTAGGGAACTCCCAGTCTGACTTACCATAGTACTGGTACCCATTAGAGACAAGGGTTTCCTAATAGGACAGGTGGCTATAAAATGTCCTGCCCCTCCACAGTACAGACAACAGTTATTATTCATCCTCTGTGAGTACTCCCAAAGTGATAGCCTAGTTCTTCCCAACTGCGTTGGCTCAGGAGTATCCCCAACTCACCCGTTGTAGATTCACGAGAGAGCTCGGGTGACTTCGACTCCTCTTGGAAGGAGCTGCCTTCAGAAACTTCCGGATTCCATAGGAGGTGAATGCACCATATCGGGTGCACGTGTGTGCCCGAGACCAGACCTCCTCTCACTCTTGCATTCCCTTAGACATCTATCAATGTTAATGGTTAAGACGATAAGAGAGGTGAGGTCCACCGGCAGTTCCCGAGCAACTAGCTCATCCTTTACCTCCTCAGATAATCCGTGCAGAAAAATATTGAAATAAGACTCCGGATTCCAGGCACTCTCTGCGGCCAACGTGCGAAAGTCCACTGCGTAGTCTGCCACACGATGGGAGTTTTAACGTAAGTCAATCAGTTTTTTTGTGTGTTTTCTTCCCTATCCTTTAGTGGTGGATCAGCTTAAAATTGCAGAAAGATTGTTGCTTCCATCAATGTAATTGTCTGCTTAATTTCCAATCCCCCATATTGTTTTTTGGTAAATATATATATTCATATACGTACACGTACATACACATATATACACACACATACCTATATAGATATGCAGTGCCTTGCGAAAGTATTCGGCCCCCTTGAACTTTGCGACCTTTTGCCACATTTCAGGCTTCAAACATAAAGATATAAAACTGTATTTTTTTGTGAAGAATCAACAACAAGTGGGACACAATCATGAAGTGGAACGACATTTATTGGATATTTCAAACTTTTTTAACAAATCAAAAACTGAAAAATATGGCGTGCAAAATTATTCAGCCCCCTTAAGTTAATACTTTGTAGCGCCACCTTTTGCTGCGATTACAGCTGTAAGTCGCTTGGGGTATGTCTCTATACTGTATATACTGGTCAAAAAAATAAAGGGAACACTTAAACAACACAATGTAACTCCAAGTCAATCACACTTCTGTGAAATCAAACTGTCCACTTAGGAAGCAACACTGATTGACAATAAATTTCACATGCTATTGTGCAAATGGAATAGACAACAGGTGGAAATTATAGGCAATTAGCAAGACACCCCCAATAAAGGAGTGGTTCTGCAGGTGGTGACCACAGACCACTTCTCAGTTCCTATGCTTCCTGGCTGATGTTTTTGTCACTTTTGAATGCTGGCGGTGCTTTCACTCTAGTGGTAGCATGAGACGGAGTCTACAACCCACACAAGTGGCTCAGGTAGTGCAGCTCATCCAGGATGGCACATCAATGCAAGCTGTGGGAAGAAGGTTTGCTGTGTCTGTCAGCGTAGTGTCCAGAGCATGGAGGCGCTACCAGGAGACAGGCCAGTACATCAGGAGACGTGGAGGAGGCCGTAGGAGGCTAACAACCCAACAGCAGGACCGCTACCTCCGCCTTTGTGCAAGGAGGAGCAGGAGGAGCACTGCCAGAGCCCTGCAAAATGACCTCCAGCAGGCCACTAATGTGCATGTGTCTGCTCAAACGGTCAGAAACAGACTCCATGAGGCTGGTATGAGGGCCCGACGTCCACAGGTGGGGGTTGTGCTTACAGCCCAACACCGTGCAGGACGTTTGGCATTTGCCAGAGAACACCAAGATTGGCAAATTCGCCACTGGCACCCTGTGCTCTTCACAGATGAAAGCAGGTTCACACTGAGCACATGTGACAGATGTGACAGAGTCTGGAGACGCCGTGGAGAACGTTCTGCTGCGTGCAACATCCTCCAGCATGACCGATTTGGCGGTGGGTCAGTCATGGTGTGGGGTGGCATTTCTTTGGGGGGGTCGCATGTGCTCGCCAGAGGTAGCCTGACTGCCATTAGGTACCGAGATGAGATCCTCAGACCCCTTGTGAGACCACCTGGTGCGGTTGGCCCTGGGTTCCTCCTAATGCAAGACAATGCTAGACCTCATGTGGATGGAGTGTGTCAGCAGTTCCTGCAAGAGGAAGGCATTGATGCTATGGACTGGCCCGCCCGTTCCCCAGACCTGAATCCAATTGAGCACATCTGGGACATCATGTCTCGCTCCATCCACCAACGCCACGTTGCACCACAGACTGTCCAGGAGTTGGCGGATGCTTTAGTCCAGGTCTGGGAGGAGATCCCTCAGGAGACCATCCGCCACCTCATCAGGAGCATGCCCAGGTCATACAGAAACATCAAAGTTGGAACAGCCTGTAGTGTGGTTTTCCACTTTAATTTTGAGTGTGACTCCAAATCCAGACCTCCATCGGTTGATAAATTTGATTTCCATTGATCATTTTTGTGTGATTTTGTTGTCAGCACATTCTATGTAAAGAAAAAAGTATTTAATAAGAACATTTCATTCATTCAGATCTAGGATGTGTTATTTTAGTGCAGTGTATACATAAAACATTCTATTGGTTGCAATAATTTTGTATATTAATTTAAATAGAAAAATTAGAAGTTTTGAATCCGGCGTTGTTTTGCGTGTCAATTCATAAACCATGTGCCATGGAATGGGTACATCGAAAATCTCTTCCCAACTATTTTACAACTTATATGGCACAGCTGTCAGTTTCTTGGTACTTAAATGAAATTGGTAATTTTCTTCACACTTTTCTTTAACCATTTATGTTCTTTAATGCAGGGCCAACATACAAGTTCCTTACTTTTTTCCCCTTCTACTTGCCTCTTCCATTTTTGTGGTAATACTGCTGTTGGTTGTAATTTTGGGTAGAGCAGACATTTCCATATGTCTGTGTTAGCTGCATGTTTGACATAACTCCACAAGTCCTATTTATGATATCATTCACTAAAATTATACTTAAAAAAAAAAAATATATATATATATATATATATATATATATATATATATATTTTCTTCAAAATATATATTTTTTAATCAATTAGTATATTTGAGTTTAACTTCAATATTTGTTGTATTATTTCTTCTGTCTTTTAAGGTGGATTAAACTGAAATTGCAACCAACTTTCTAAGGCTTGTTTAAAAAATAAAGATATTTTGGGGATTATTTCCTTTTCAAACAACCGATGGTGAGCAGTTGTCATCTGAATAAAGGGAGAAAAAAACATTCTTGAACATAGGATGAGACATTCCTACCAATTTACTAGAGAACCAGTATGGATTTAAGTATAACTTTTGTATGACTGATGTCTTTAGTGAGAGCCTTAGTGAGACTCTATAATGCTTTAATATTTAATAATTTTTGCCCTCTGAATTTGTATTCCTTATATAAATAGGTGCTTTTAATTTTGTCTGGCTTGTCGTTCCAAATGAAATTGAGTATTTTTTGTTCATATAATTTAAAAAGCAGGTCACTAGGTGTAGGCAAAACCATAAGCAAATAGGGAAACTGTGATGTGACTAAAGAATTCATCCGGGGGAATTTCCCACAAATAGACAGGTATTTTCCTTTCCATGGTAGCAAGATCTTATCTATTTTTGCTAACTTTCTATAAAATGTATTGGAGTGAGATCATTTCTTTCTTTTGGGATTTGTATACCGAGTATGTCCACATCTCCGTCTGTCACGACTCCCACCGAAGGCGGCTCCCCTGCCTGTTCGGGCGGTGCTCGGCAGTCGTCGTCGCCGGTCTACTAGCTGCCACCGATCCCCGTTTCCTTTTTGTTTGTTATGTCTTATAGGTTGCACCTGTCTCTTGTTTTAGTTGATTCTGGACTACTTAAGCCTGTTAGGCCCGTCTGTTTTTGTGCGGGCTTGTTTTCTGTTAGTCGAGGTTGTTGCGTGTAGTGTTCCTGTCTGTTTGTGCCCTGTGTTGGGTAGGACATTTTTTGATATTCGCCTGTTGTTTTGGGCGTTAGTGTTGGATGCCGCAATAAAGTCCGGTTTCCCCCATTATCCTCTGCTCTCTGCGCTTGATTCCGCACTCACCACTCCAGGCTCTGTGACACCGTCAGACTATTTAATTGGTAAACTTCACGATAATTCATAGTTTGCATTTTTTGTGATCCAATACGTAATATAGTACACTTATCATAATTTGGTTTTAATCCAGAGAGGATAGCAAAAGTATCCAGAGGACTATGAGGCCGTGGAGAGATTCTAATTGTGGTTTTAAAAGAAAACATGAATCATCAGCGTACAATGACACCTTCGTTTTTAAGCCATGGATTTCTAATCGCTTAATATTATTGTTGGATCTAATTTGAACAGCTAACATTTCGATGGAAATAAATTGATATAAATAGATATGCCGATAGTGGACAACCTTGTTTTACTCTTCTAGATAGTTTAAAACTTTCTGAGATTTAGCCATTATTTACTATTTTACGCCTAGGGTTACTATACATAACTTTAACCCATTTTATAAGAGATTCCCCAAAATTGAAATATTCTAGGCATTTATATATAAACTTCCGTCATAGTTTATCAAAAGCCTTTTCAAAATCAGCTATGAAAACCAGGCTAGGTGTCCCCGATATTTCATAGTATTCTATTGTTTCCAGTACTTGTCTTATATTATCTCCAATGTATCGCCCATGTAAAAAACCTGTCTGATTAGGATGAATAAGATCTGACAATACTTTTTAAATTCTATGCGCCAAGCATTTTGCTAGGATTTTTGCATCACAACACTGAAGTGTAAGAAGTGTACTTTTTTAAATGGACTGGATCTTTATATATACCACTTGGGTCCTGTTTCAGTAATAATGATATCAGACCTTCTTGTTGCGTGTCCGATAATCTACCATTTACATAGGAGTGGTTAAAACATGCTAATTATGATCCTCTGAGTATATCACAAAAAGTTTGGTACACTTCCAGTGGTATGCCATCCAGCCCTGGAGTTTTCCCAGCCTTTAAAGGCTTTATTTGCATCAAGAAGTACCTCCTCTGTAATTTGGCCTTCACATGAGAATTTCTGTACAGATGTTAATTTTACATTATTATTAGGAAAGAAATCCATAAAATGTATTTCAGTTAGTGGAGATGGAGAAGACTGAAATGAAAACATATTTTTAAAGTACTTTACTTCCTCTTTCAAAATATAATTTGGTGAATCATGCGTGACTCCATCATTTGTAACAAGTTCAAACACATGTTTTCTATATTGAAGATTGAAAAAGAATTAGGTGCATTTTTCCCCATATTCCATCCAGTTCGCTTTATTTTTATAATATATTACACTGGATCTTCCTTGAATAAGTTCCTCCATTTATTTTTGTTTTTCCTCTAACTTGTGCTGTGCCTCTATGGTACAATTTTATTGCTATCTAACTGTACCGTTAGTCCTTCAATTTCCTTTGTTAATATCCATTCTTTTGATCTAAATTGCTTTTTTTTATAGATGAGTACTGAATTGCATGGCCTCTAAAGGCACATTTAAAAGTGTCCCATACAATAAGGGGATCTGATGTTATGTCTGAAAAATTATTCTGTCCTAGTTCTAAACAATGTATCATCTAGTAGGCTTTGATTAAATTTCCAATAACCTCGCCCACGTGGAAATTCTGTAAGATTTAATATATATGCCAATTATGTGATGATCCGACCGCATTCTGTCCCCTGTCAAATCTTTTAAAACTTTTGAAGCCAGAGAGTATAAGAAAGTAGTCAAGACGACTAGCTTGATTAAGCCTCTGCCATGTATATCTCACTAGGTCAGGGTATTTAAGCCTCCACATATCCACTAATTCCAACATATCCATGACATTCAAGATTTCCTTAAGTGCTTGAAGGTGATAGTTTGTAGTGTGATTTCCTTTCCGGTCCATAGAGGTATTTAAGACCATATTAAAATCTCCCACCATAATAACACAGTCTAGTGCTGCTTGTAGAGTTGATAAATGCTTATACATATTTTCAAAGAAGCTTGGATCATCATTATTTGGACCGTATATGTTAATAAGCCATATCTGTTTATTGTCCAATAACATATTTAAAATAATCCATCTACCTTGATGATCTGATTGGACAATTTGCACATTTGGATCAAAATTCCTGTTAATTAATACCATCACCCCTTTTGAATTTCTTTGCCCATGGGAGAAATATATTTCAAGGCACAAGATGAGACCCAAATGCATACACAAGAGTCTTACAATGTTTATTAATCCAAAGGGGTAGGCAAGAATGGTCAGGCAGGCGGGTACAATGTCCAGAAACAGGCAAGGGTCAAAACCGGGAGGACTAGAAAAAAACTAGAAAAAGGGAAATGCAAAAAGCAGAAGAACAGGAAAAAATGCTGGTTGACTTGTAAACACACCAGACGAACTGGCATAGAGAGACAGGAAACACAGGGATACATACACAGGGGAAAATATGTGACTTCTGGAGGGGGTGGAGACAATAACAGGAACAGGTGAAACAGATCAGGGCGTGACAGTTAGGCACCTCAGCCCTATGGGACGAGGTCATTGGGAGGGTTTCCATTTCTGTCCCTGTATTCCGAGTCGTCATCACACGGCATAGGGTTTTGATGTGTAAAATTTGATTTGATTTGATGTACAGCCCTTGGCATCAACCAAACCCCCTTTACCTCAGCAGCATCAGAGCCATGGGACACTGGGATTGGGACATTAGCATAACCATGATACAAAATTCCAAATTGAAATATGAAATATAAATTTCACTAGGGGACTATTTGTAGGATTGCCTATCATATAAAAATAACATTATCATCTCTCCATTTTGACACAAGATAATTCATTAAACTGTGTTTTGTTCCAACAAAGCGTACACATTGTTCTTCCTTTGTAAACCATATGTTGAACCAGTAAGGCAACGCTGTATTCAAATGCATAAAGGTGGAATGTGACCATGGCCAGAGGCAGGCTGACAGAATTCCCATGGTGGAAGGCTCTGTCGTCATGTGTGACCAATTTGCACTTGACGACAAGGTGTGGCAGAGCAGAGCGGCAGAGAGGCGGTGTGACGCTGCGTGGTGCTAGCTCCCTCCATCTCTCCTTCCCTAACCTCCCTCTATCGCGTCTCCAATCGTCTCCCACCAGCCCACGCTTCACACAGATCAGGCTCAGGATTTTGCTCTCAATGCAAAATAAAGAAGGGATAGAGAGAAAAAGAAAAATTCCCAGTCTCCACTCTTGGCCGGGTGTCCTTCATTTGTAAAAGCTGACTTTGGTGGGTGCAGCAGCTTGGATGAATGCAGCATGTCAGGCTGAGGCTGTACTATGGTGGGGCACAGATCACAGGTTTAAAGGCCTGAATTAGGCTAGGAGACTGTAGTGTCCGATTACACCTACATTAACACCGAGGAGTGAGTGATGTGCGATCCCAGGCTGGGTTTATATAACATTTACAGTCACACCAAGGAGTGAGATATGTCATGGGATCCAGGCCATGGGGGAATAAGGGTTCTTATTCCTCAGCAGCATCAGAGCCATCGGGCACTGGGCCTGGAACATTAGCATAACCATGATACAAAATGGCAAATTGAAATATGAAATATAAATTTCACTAGGGGACTATTTGTAGGATTGCCTATCATATAAAAATAATATTATCATCTCTCCATTTTGACACAAGATAATTCATTAAACTGTGTTTTGTTCCAACAAAGCGTACACATTGTTCTTCCTTTGTAAACCATATGTTGAACCAGTAAGGCAACGCTGTATTCAAATGCATAAAGGTGGAATGTGACCATGGCCAGAGGCAGGCTGACAGGTTCCCATGGTGGTGTGACCAATTTGCACTTGACGACAAGGAGTTTGTGACAAGAGAGAGCTGAAAGCTGTGGCCAGTTTTAATGACAAACATTACAGTGGTCAACATTACAGAGTAGAACAGAACACTTTCCAGTGTGTGTGTGTTTGTGTGAGAGAAAGAGAGAGAGATGCAGTTGGTTGGATTTGATTTGTTGTTTTATTCATGACAGGTAAGGCTAATGTTCACCAGTCATTTAAAGGAATAAAACGTGCAGTTTTGTGCTTATATTCAATGTACAGTACTGTGGAGAAGGTGTAATCCCAAGCCCCCAGATGAGTGATCTCTCCCAGCTCCAATTGGGTGTTGGCCTGAAATTCCTCTAACACAGAGACATCTATTGAAATACTTACTACACAGTATGACCTTTCATTCCCTAGATAGAAGTATATAGAGAAAAGAAAAGTCAAATTAATAACAGTAACTGTCTATCCACCTTATCTAGCCCAGCATCAAGTGCACAGCCAATTTGTTGAGGTTGTCATACGGCACATTCACGTATAGATGTTTAAATATAAATTACTTTTGTCAAAACTATTAAATAACATGCACATAATTTTAAAGTCAACGTATATTCTTTGTTGAGGAAAATTATTGAACACATTTAAACTTTGTTTACATGTAGTATAACGTCGAAATTTAACGTTAGTTAGCGTTCCCATAGACTTAACATGGCCAGTTAGCTATTTAGCTACAGTTGAAGTCTGAAGTTTATATACACCTTAGCCAAATACATTTAAACCCAGGTTTTCACAATTCCTGACATTTAATCCTAGTAAAAAGTCCCTGTCTTCGGTCAGTTAGGATCACCACTTTATTTTAAGAATGTGAAATGTCAGAATAATAGTAGAGAGAATGATATATTTCAGCTTTTATTTCTTTCATCACATTCCCAGTGGATCAGAAATTTACATACACTCAATTAGTATTTGGTAGCATTGCCTTTAATTTTTTTTAACTTGGGTCAAACGTTTTGGGTAGCTTTCCACAAGTTTCCCACAATAAGTTGGGTGAATTTTGACACATTCCTCCTGACAGAGCTGGTGTAACTGAGTCAGGTTTGTAGGCCTCACTACTCGCACACACTTTTTCAGTTCTGCCCACAAATCTATAGGATTGATTGGTCAAGGCTTTGTGATGGCCACTCCAATACCTTGACTTTGTTGTCCTTAACCCATTTTGACACAACTTTGGAAGTATGCTTGGGGTCATTGTCCATTTGGAAGACTCATTTGCAACCAAGCTTTAACTTCCTGACAAATGTCTTGAGATAGTGCTTCAATATATTCACATATTTGTCCGTCCTCATGATGCCGTCTATTTTGTGAAGTGCACCAGACATTTCTCCAAAAAGTACGATCTTTGTCCCCATGTGCATTTGCAAACCGTAGTCTGGCATTTTTATGGCGGTTTTGGAGGCGTGGCTTCTTCCTTGTTGAGCGGCCTTTCAGGTTATGTCGATATAGGACTCGTTTTACTGTGGATATAGATACTTTTGTACCTGTTTCGTCCAGCATCTTCACAAGGTCCTTTACTGTTGTTCTGGGATTGATTTGCACTTTTCGCACCAAAGTACGTTCATCTGTAGGAGACAGAACACGTCTCCTTCCTGAGCGGTATGATGGCTCCCATGGTGTTTATACTTGCATACTATTGTTTGTACAGATGAACGTGGTACCTTCAGGCGTTTGGAAATTGCTCCCAAGGATGAACCAGACTTGTGGAGGTCTACCATTTTTTTTCTGAGGTCTTGGCTGATTTCTTTTGATTTCCCATGATGTCAAGCAAAGAGGCACTGAGTTTGAAGGTAGGCCTTGAAATACATCCACAGGTATACCTCCAATTGACTCAAATTATGTCAATTAGCCTATCAGAAGCTTCTAAAGCCATGACATCATTTTCTGGAATTTTCCAAGCTGTTTAAAGGCACAGTGAATTTAGTGTATGTAAACTTTTGACCCACTGGAATTGTGATACAGTGAATTATAAGTGAAATAATCTGTCTGTAACAATTGTTGGAATAATGACTTGTGTCACTCACAAAGTAGATGTCCTAACCGACTTGCCAAAACTATAGTTTGTAAACAAGAAATTTGTGGAGTGGTTGAAAAATTAGTTTTAATGACTCCAACCTAAGTGTATGTAAACTTCCAGCTTCAACTGTATGTGGCACAACAGATTGCAAGTATGTAAATGTTATCTACATAAAAAACATATTGGCATTGTTTCTGTCCTTTGTCAATTGTATTCTGTGTCTAACAACAAATTCCTTTCAAGTATTGCTCTTTGATTGAAAAGGGAAACCTCCTGTGTGGATAACGACCATTAGATACAGTGTAACTACGCTAGCCAACTAACTATCCATTTTGAGTCTATGGTAATGCTAACAGTACTGAAATCGTTGTCGAACAGAGTTCACATATCTTTCCAATTCTGTGTATTTTATTTAATAGTTTTGAAAAATGTCATTCATATTTAACGACATCTCTTTCCTGGGTTTGCTAGTGTGTCAATGTGCACGAAGGTGAAAGATAAATTATTTTGAAATGGCTCTGGTCAAGTGAGTGGGTTCTACATAATGTGGATACACTCATTTAATCTCTCAGTATTGTTAGTCTCATGATTGTGTATCATGACAACACTAATTTACAGTAATGCTTTTACACTGTAGATAGAACTGTACAGAGAAAAATATCCCAGTTAACAATTATAGTACTTCTAGAGTTCTTGCTCTGGCACTGAGGCAGGCAGGGAGGCAGGTAGGCAGGCAGGCAGGCAGGCAGGCAGGCAGGCAGGCAGGCAGGCAGGCAGGCAGGCAGGCAGGCAGGCACAGGTCAAAGAGATATGTCTAAAAGTCCACCTCTCTGTCGATAGCTCCACTGTAAATATGATTTAGGAACTTAGACAAGCCTTATATCTAGTTAAATAAAGGTTAAATAAAAATACACTTAAATTGGGGGGGGGTGGTAAGGAGTGAGAAAGATGGAGGGAGAGAGAGAACCAGGAGAGCAACACATTGTAAGCTGGCAGCTGATCTATCTCTGCTGGGTTTTATTGATTTGATTAATTCACAAGGTAAGATGTTTTTATTGATTTATTATATGTTTTGTTTATGGCATCCAGCGAGGGCTCACAGCAAAGCAGGCGTACATACACACTTCCCTGGGAGAGCAGTGTGGAACCAGAGCAGTTATGTTGAGAAATGATTCTGAAGGGGATTTGTTTCCATGCCGCTCTGCGTGCTGAGTCGCACTCCTAGCTGACAAGCCCCAATGAAAAGGGATTTGATAAATGGAAGAATGTGGCAGCCATTCCAGCTTTACATAGATCAACATTTTAATAAAGCCGGCACTTAAAGTTTGGGTTTGTTCTGCTGTAAATGGACTGCAATAGCAATAGATATATTTCAACATTGTGAGTGATGAATGTTCAGGTTGCTCTTCTGAAGATGGGAATTTGCTGGCATGTGAATGAACACAGTGAGGAATGTTTAAGTGTGCTCTGAAAGCAGACACTCCTCTTTTCTCCTTTTTGCTGATTTAATGTCAGTAGTAGAGGAAAGGCAATTACATTTCTTACCATGCTATGACAAGACAAAGAGTTCACTGTGAACATTGAGCACATGTCCTAGTAAAAACCATAGAAGGGAACCTTCTTTCAGCATTTCAATAGAATAATACATTTTAAAAACACAGCAGCACAGATCATAACCGAAATGGAGCCAGATATTGTTTCAGATTCAACAACTGTCCAAATGGTTGTCCATGTCTACAGTACAAGAACATGTAAATGTGTTTAATGGTGTAATTGGATCAGTGTATTGTGGATGTTCTTGTAAGCAAAATAAATGTTTCTAAAGGGTATAGCCCTGCATGTTAAAGCTGTTGACAGAAGAGACAGCCATCACAGCCCAGCATCATTACCTAATGACCTGTCTGCGCCCTGCATCTGTCACACACACACACACACACACACACAAACATGTGCGCGCGAACACACACTCAAACACGTGCGCGCGAAAACACACACACACACACACACACATACCTGATGACCTACCACCCTGCATCTGCCTCAGCTTCTGTCTCAGCTGTCAGACATTTTCTTGCACAGCTCCACTCTAATCTATTTCCCCCACATTTCTTTACTTTGTGAACCTTTTAACAACATCTTCCCCCTGAAAAGCAGTGGCCTGCAGTTTGTGCCATGTCGTTTATTAATAACTCTTCTGAACACATGTTGGGAAATCATTTGTGGAGGCGTTCCACATGACCGGCCCAGAGCTACGGGAGGAATGCAGGAAGTTTGGCACGGCAGCAGGTAGTAGGAGGGATGTCGAGGGCGACAAGGACGAGCTAGGAACTGAGGTCGAGGAAGACAGAGCGAAAGGGAGATAGAGAGAGGAGAAGGAAGAGAGAGAGAGAGAGAGATCAAGGACAGATGTGATGATGTCAGTCAGACGGTTCTATTATTATGTATGTTTTTACATTATGACGTCGGTCACGGTGACATTTTTTTTTATGTGTTAAAGCCAAGGGTGTTATAGAGAATAAGGGAAGGGGGGTGAGGTTTGAGCTGGCATTCAGATGGAGAAAGCAAAAAGGGAGATAGAAGTCTCGATGCTAAATGTCATGTGACTGTCAGCGTGCCCACCTGTATGTACTGCAGTCACAGCCTGCCAACCTAATCTGCCTGGACGCTCCTCATAATTGCACTGCTACTAAAGTCGGCACATAAAAACCCTTCTTATCAGCTTTTAATGATCTGAAAACCGATGTCTGTCAGGAACTTGCTCTTGTTCCTGCTCTCTCTCTCTCTTTCTGTGTTGCTGGTTTTTGTCACTTCTATAATTAGTTACAATGATGCACGTGTCAGATGTGTCCCTGGTATGGCAGCACTGAGATGGCTTTGTTTGAATGTTTTTCCCGTTCCTCTGTGGTGGTAACTGTCTTGTAATGCAATCAAAATCAGTGACAGAAATCTCCCACTAGACTCTGATGTCCTGGACTCGTCTTTATGACAACTTCAGAGAAGATTGCTTCGTGGCAATTTGAAGAAGGCTAGCTTCACTACACAGCCAATTAATGTGATTTTCAGGATTCATATGTTATATTCATATCTCAACTATTCTAGTGGGATTGCAGCAATACGCAACTGGTGCTTGGAGATTAGGTTCTTATTATTGAGACTTCTTCTACTTCTCCCAGTCCCAGCAAAGCAAATTTGAAGACTCATTTATAAGAAGAGCTGGATAATGTCATTTGCCCATATCAAGTCATATCCCCAAATAATGTCATTTCATTTTCCCATTTTCTTATTTGGTTATAGTCTGGCGTCTCCTCCTCTGTCACCTACCTTCTGTTCTTATATACCATTCACTTCAGCCACAGTTCAAAGGAAATCTATGCTGTAATGTAACCCATGATTCAGCCAGGTTGCAGTAAGACCCTAGACACTGCTAACTGACAGGAAGAAGACGGGATAGGCTAGGGCTCCGTGTGATCGTGTGGTGGTCAAGATCTAGGGATACTGGTCAATGGCTCCGCGTGATTGATCTAGGGGGGTTCCGTAATCCCCTGCTCCCTGGGGAGAGTACCATTT